>NC_086029.1:72500-126486 GCF_036323735.1 Rattus norvegicus | reverse complement strand
GAACAAAATGAAAGAGTAGAGTCTGAGCTGGTGTTTAACTTAGTGAAGAAAGGGAGTCATAGCTGCAAATGGGGGGGAGGTGGCGGTAGGCTGACAGGGCGGTTCCTCTCTTGATGATGTATGTAAACACCAAAGCTGAGAATGAAGAGAACCTCCAAGTGAAAACAGCGATGCCAAAATTTATGAACACAAGAGCGTTTGTATCACACTGACTGAACATTCACACAAATAAATCACACCGCACGTCTAGTATATGTGTTTGCACACATCAAGTGGTGCTGTGTTTGGTTGTATAACAATGATTGTGTGTGACTGGAGGGGTGGCTTGGTAGTTGAGAACCGTTACTGCTCTTGCAGAGGACCTGAGTTCAGACCCTGGCACCAACATGGTGGCTCACAAGCATTGATTACTCTTATTCAGTTATGTGGCCTGCTCCTGTCTCCTGTATTGATGAATACACATGTGGTCGTGAGGGAAACCGACTTGAGCCCTGTGGCCTCCCATGTCTTATTGACAGCTATACCTGCTTTTCTTCCCTAAGTTGCTTGTGGCTTCTGTATATATATCTTTTATACAGATACATAAAAGCAAGGGAAAAACCTATATATGGAAATTAAAACAAGGAAACAAAGAAAGAAAGAAAGAAAGAAACAAAGAAAGAATGTTGAACATCCTCCAGGTCGGCAATGTGACCATCACACCCGAGTTGCTCTGCTTTCCCCATCTTGATGGATGGTACCAGCTCAAACAATGCATCAAAATAAACACTTCCTGTCTCTTTTTTATTGGAATTTTATGTATTTAAATGTCAAACGTTATTCCCTTTCCTGGATCCCCTCTCTCCCATTCTCTCTCCCCCTGCTTCAGTGATGATGCTTTTCTTCCCACCCACTCCCATCTCAACACCCTGGCATCCCCCACTTTGGGGAACTGACCCTTCAGAGGACCAAGGGCTTCTCCTCCTATTGATGACAGACGATGCCATCCTCTGCTATATATGTGGCTGGAGCCGTTGGACCCTCCATGTGTACCCTTCGGTTGGTGGTTTAGTCTCTGGGAGCTCTGGGTGGGGGGTTCTGGTTGGTTGATATTGTTGCTCTTCCTATGGGGTTGCAACCCCCTTCAGCTCCTCCAGTCCATTCTCTAACTCCTCCTCCATTGGGGTCCGCGTGCTCAGTGGAATGATTAGCTGTAAGCATCCTCATCTGTATCAGTAAGGCTCTGGCGGAGCCTCTCAGGAGACATCCATATCAGACTCCTGTCGACAAGCACTCCTGTCTTCGTTAAGTTTTTGCATTGTATTTTGTCATAACAACAACAAGGAGAATCAATATGCACCCTCTTCATGTCAGGGCTATGTGAGTTCGAGTCAGTGCATCACTGAGCCCTGTAGGGTTCTCTTGGCTCCATCCACAGAGCCTGGAGAGGGCGTGGACCCTCACACGGACCTGGTGTGGCCATGGTCAGCATAGACGCTTGATGATCTATTCTCTTTGTGAGAAACAAAACTTCATGTCATTGATAAATACAGTCAAGGAGAGTGTCACATGTAGCTTTCCTTGAGTCTATTTTTGTATACTTATTCTCAGCAGCCATCGTTGGGAGTCAGGGACACTGCGAGGCGCCGAGAACATCTCAGTTCTATGGACCACCTTCTGCATTCTGTGACATCATAGACCTTGGCCCTGGAATGCAAATTCTTAGCTCAAATATCTAGCTCTTCCTTCCAGGTGTAGCTGTGTCTTGGGTCTATGACTTCTAATACGAATCAAAACCTATAGGTTTGGGAGAAAAATGGTCTTATGATAATGGGAAATGTATCTGACGTGCATGCCTTCGATATAGTTATCCAAGTGAAAGTTATGGAAGAAAAGGTGTGATCAGACACCCAAAAGACAACCTAAATCCTAAAATCAAATTCTTTGAGTGTTTGTCCTAATGCAGCTCTGTGTGTGTGTGTGTGTGTGTGTGTGTCTACACATATTTCTGTGTATGTGCATGAGCAGAACAGAGGGAGACCCTGCACATCTCTACATTCATCTTCCTCTTCTTTAGATTTTGAGACAAAATCTCTTACTGAACCCAAAACTCACTGTCCCTGGCTATCACAGGCATCCCACACATGTTATCCCCTTTCCTGGTTCTCCCCTTTCCCATTTCCCTCTCCCCCTGCTTCTATGAGGAAGCTCTTCCTCCCACCCACTACCACCTCAACACCCTGGCATCCCACACACTGGGGAACTGACCCTTCACATGAACAAGGTATTCTCCTCCTGTTGATGCAGACAAGGCCATCCTCTGCTCTATATGTGGCTGGAGCCGTGGGACCCTCCATGTGTCCTGTCTTTATCCCTCCAATCATGGGTTATGGGCTGTCATGCAGGTGCTGGTAATTTCACAGCAGGCACTTCTTCCCACAAAACTATCTCCCCAGCTTGCATTTTATCCCATGTTCCTGGCATGCCTAAACAACAGCTGAGGAAGACAGGGAATGGGGAAGAATGGAAGTTTAGTTTTCTTTCTGTTTCAATTCCTTCTTCTTCTTCTTCTTCTTCTTCTTCTTCTTCTTCTTCTTCTTCTTCTTCTTCTTCTTCTTCTTCTTCTTCTTCTTCTTCTTCTTCTTCTTCTCCTCCTCCTCCTCCTCCTCCTCCTCCTCCTCCTCCTCCTCCTCCTCCTCCTCCTTCTTCTTCTTCTTCTTCTTCTTCTTCTTCTTCTTCTTCTTCTTCTTCTCCTCCTCCTCCTCCTCCTCCTCCTCCTCTTCTTCTTTCTTTCTTTCTTTCTCCTCTTCTTCCTCTTCCTCTTCTTAATCCTCTTTTTCTTCCTCCTCCTCCTCTTCTTCTTTTTCTTTTTCTTCTTCTTCTTCTTCTTCTTCTTCTTCTTCTTCTTCTTCTTCTTCTTCTTCTTCTTCTTCTTCTTCTTCTTCTTCTTTCTTTCTCCTCTTCTTCTTCCTCTTCCTCTTCTTAATGCTCTTTTTCTTCCTCCTCCTCCCCCGCCTCCTCCTCCTCCTTCTTCCCCTCTCTCTCTCTCTGTCTCTCTGTCTCTCTGTCTCTCTGTCTCTCTGTCTCTCTGTCTCTCTCTCTCTCTCTCAAACTCTCTGTCTCATTGTTGGGTATTTCCTCTTTACATTTCGAATGTTATTCCCTTTTCCAGGTTTCCAGTCCATAAGCCCCTTAACCCTTCCCCCTACCCTTCTATAAGGGAATTCACATCCCCACACGTCCTCACCACCCCTCCCCACATTCCCCTACACTGGGGGACAAACATGTCAGAAAAAATTGTTTCTCATTGTATTGTTTCCAGCAAGGCCATCCTTTGCTCCATGCAGTAGGATCCATGAGTCCGTCTATGTACAGTCTTTCTGTTGTGGTTTGGTCCCTGGACGCTCTGGGTGGTTGACATTGTTATTATTATGAGGTTGAAAATCCCTTCAGCTCTTTCAATCCTTTCTCTAATTCCTCCAACTGGGGTCTGATTCTTGGTTCAGTGGTTTGCTGATGGCGTTTGCCTCTGTATTCGACATACTCTGGCTGTGTCTCTCAGGAGGGATCAATATCCAGTCATTGTCAGCCTGCACTTCTTAGCTTCCTCCATCGTATCTAGTTTTGGTGTCCGTATATGTCTGGGCTACATGTGGTCCAGGCTCTGGATGGCAGGTCCTTCAGTCTCTGCTATAAAGCTTGCCTCCTTATCCCCTCCTGTGGGTATTTTGTTCCCCTTTTAAAGAAGGAGTGAAGCATCTGCATTTTGGTCATCCTTCTTGAGTTTCATGTGGTCTGTGTATTGCATGATGGGTAATTCAAGCTTTTTGGCTATTATCTGCTTATCAATGAATATATACCAAGTGTGCATTTCTGTGATTGAGTAACCTCACTCTGGATGATATTTTCTAGTTCATTCCATTTGCCTAGAATTTCATGAAGTCAGTGTTTTTACAGCTGAGTAATATTCCATAGTGTAGATGGACCACATTTCTGTATCCATTCCTTGTTGAAGGGCATCTGGGTTCTTTCCAGCTTCTGGCTATTATAAATAAGGCTGCTATGAACACAGTCGAATATATTTCTCTGTTGTATGTTGGACCATATTTTGGGTATATGCTCAAGAGAAGTATAGCTGGGTCCTCAGGTCATGGAATGTCCAATTTTCTGAGGAACCTTCACACTGATTTCCAGAGTGTTTGGACCAGTCTGCAATCCCACCAAAAATGGAGGAGTGTTCCTCTTTCTCCACATCCTTGCCAGCATCTGCTGTCACATGAGTTATTGATCTCTTAGACATTCTCACTGGTATGATGCACAATTTCACATTTATTTTGATTTTAATTTCCCTGATGACTAAGGATGTTGAACATTTATTTAGGTGTTTTTTGGCCATTTGATAACCTTCAGCTGAGAATGTTTTGTAACTCACTGTACCCAATTTTTAATAGTGTATTTCTTGCTTTCTAGATTGTAACTTCTTAAGTTCTTTGTATCTTTTGGATATTACCCTCTATCAGATATAGGATTGGTAAAAATGTTTTCCCAATCTGTTGGTTGCAATTTTTTCCTAATGACAGTATCTTTTGCCTTACAGAACATTGCTATTTTATGAGGTCCTATTTGTCAATTCTTGATCTTAGAGCATAAGTCATGTGTGTTTTGTTCAGGAAATTTTCTCCAGTGCCCATGTGTTCAAGACTCTTCCCCACCTTTTCTTCTATTAGTTTGAGTGTTTCTGGTTTGATGTGTAGGTCCTTGATTCACTTGTACTTAAGCTGTGTACATGGTCATAAAAATAGTATAATTTGCATTCATCTACATGCTGAGTTCCTGTTGAACCAGCACCATTTTTGGAAAATGCTATGTTTCTTCCTTTGGATGGTTTTATGTCTTTTGCCAAATATCAAATGATGGGTGTGTGGGTTCATTTCAGGGTCTTCAATTCTATTCCACTGGTCTATCCATCTGTCTCTGTACCAATACAATGCAGTTTTTATCACTATTGCTCTGTAATTCTGCTTGAGTTCATGGGTGATGATTCCCCAAGAAGTTCTTTTATTGTTGAGGATAGTTTTAACTATCCTGGCTTTTTCTTATTCCAAATGAATTTGCAAATTGCTCTTCTATCTCTATTAAAGAAGTGAGTCATAATTTTGAAGGAGATTGCATTGAATGTGTAGATTGCTTTTGGCAAAATGGTCATCTTTACTATATTAATCCTGTCAATCCATGAGCATGGAAGCTCTTTCTATCTTCTGAGATCTTCCTCAATTTCTTTCTTCAGATACTTGAACTTCTTGTCATACAGATCATTCACCTGCTTGGTTAATCTCACACCAAGATATTTCATATTATTTGGGAGTATTGTGAAGTGTGTGATTTCATTATTTTCTTTCTCAGCCTGTTTATCCATTGAGGAGAGGAAGGCTCCTGGTATGTTTGAGTTAATTTTATACCCTGACACTTTGCTGAAGTTGTTTATCAGGTTAAGAAGTTCTCTGGTGGAACTTTTGGGGTCACTTATATACTATCATATCATCTGCAAATAGTGATATTTTGATATCTTCCCTTCTAATTTGTATCCCTTTGATCCCCTTTTACTGTCTGGTTTCTCTGGCTATGATATAGAGTCCCATATTGAATAAGTAGGGAGAGAGTTGGGCAGCCTTGTCTAGTGCCTGATTTTAGTGGGATTGCTTCAAGTTACTCTCCATTTAGTTTGCTGTTAGCTACAGGTTTGCTGCATATTTCTTACACTTTGTTTTGATACGAGCCTTCAATTCATGATTTTTTCCAGGACTTTTATCCACAAGGGTTGTTGAATTTTGTCAAATGCTTTCTCACCATCTAATGAAATGACCTTGTGGTCCTTATCTTAGAGTTTGTTTACATGATGGATTTCATTTATGAATTTTCCTGTATTAAACCATCCTTTCATCCATGGGTTCAAGTATACTTGATCATGATGGATGATTTTTTTGATTTATTCTTAGATTCGGTTTGCAAGAATTTTATTAATTATTTTTTCGTCAATATTCATAAGGGAAATTGGTATGAAGTTCTCTTTCTGTGCTGAGTCTTTGTGTGGTTTAGGTATAAGAGTAATTGTGGATTCATATAAGGAATGCGCCAGTGCTCCGTCTCTCCAATTTTGTGAAAGAGATTTGACAATATTAGTATGAGGTCTTCTAAGAAGGTCTGATAGAATTCTGCACTGAACTCATCTCGACCTGGACTCTGTTTGGTTGGGAGACTTTTAATATCTGCTTCTATTTCCTTAGGAGTTATGGGGTTGTTTAGATAGTTAATTTGTTCCTGATTTAACTTTGCTACCTGTTATCTGTCTACAAAATTGTCCATTTCCTCCAGATTTTGCAGTTTTGTTGAACATAGGCTTTTATAGTACAAGCTGATGATATTTTTTAATTTCTTCAGATTCTGTTGTTATGTCTCCCTTTTCATTTCTGATTTTTGTTAATTTGGATACAGTCTCTTTGAACTCTGGTTAGTTTGGCTAAGGGTTTATCTATCTTATTGTTTTTCTCAAAAACAGCTCCTGGTTTTGTTGATTCTTTGTATTGTCCTTTTCATTTCTTCTTTATTGATTTCAGCTCTGAGTTTGATAATTTGCTGCATTCTACCCCCCTTGTGTTTACTTAGTTCTTTTTGTTCTAGACCTTTTACATGTGCTATCAAGGTCCTGACATATGATCTCTCCTGTTTCTTTTCTCAAGCACTCAGATCTATAACTTTTCCTCTTAGCTCTGCTTTAATTGTGTCACATATGTTTGGGAATATTGTGTCTTCATTTTCATTAAGTTCTAAGAAGTCTTTAATTTCTTTCTTTTTTTCTTTTTTTTTTAAATTTTTTTAAGATTTATTTATTTGTAAGTACATTGTAGCTGTCTTCAGACCAGAAGAGGGCATCAGATCTCACTACAGATGGTTGTGAGCCACCATGTGGTTGCTGGGATTTGAACTCAGGACCTCTGGAAGAGCAGTCAGTGCTCTTAACCACTGAGCCATCTCTCCAGCCCTTTAATTTCTTTCTTTATTTCTTCCTTCAGCAAGTTGTCAAGGAGTAAAGCATTTTTCAACTTCCATGTATATGAGGGCTTTCTGTCATTATTGATATTGTTGAAGACCAGTCTTACTGTGTGGTGATCTGAGAGAATGCATGGGATTATTTCTATCTTCCTGTATCTGTTAAGGTCTGTTGAGGGATCGATTATGTGGTCCATTTTGAAGAAGGTTCCCGAGATCATGAGAAGAATGTATATCCTTATTTTTTAGGATGGAATGTTCTATAAATATCTGCTAAATCCATTTGGTTCATAATTTCTATTACTTTCTCTACATCTCTGTTTAATTTCTGTTTCCAATATCTCTCCAGTGATGAGGGTGGGTTGTTGAAATCTCCTACTATTATCATGCCATGTGCAATGTGTGCTTTTAACTTTAGTAAGGTTTCTTTTATAAAACCTCAGGATTTCTCGTGAATTATTTTTATTGCACAAATTCAAATGTAAATATGACATTCTGGTTCTTGAGTTGATATTCTGGAAATTTAACTGGGAGAGGCAAGACCTCACTCTCTAACTAGAGGGCTACCTATACAAATACAGAAACTACTAATGAAAAGGAAGTTGCTGGGGTTGGGGATTTAGCTCAGTGGTAGATCGCTTGCCTAGGAAGCGCAAGGCCCTGGATTCAGTCCCCAGTTCTGAAAAAAAAAACAAAAAAAAAAAGAAAGAAGGAAAAGGAAGTTGCTTAAAAAATATTTCAAATTAAAAATGTAGTCATTTTCTGTGTTGGCTGTGGGAAGGTTGTTTATTTTTTTGTTTGTTTGTTTTAATTTAATATGGAGAAATACAGTAATCAAAATAAGTGCGAAATGCACCACAATAGAATCCTCTTCATTCCAGTATTTTTTCTACAAGAGCAGAGTCTACTGAATGGTCAAGTATGTACAACAGACCTCCTGCTTCATAATTGTCAGAGCTTTAAGTCTCCCCTATGTTCTCTACACTTAGATTTTTATAACTTTTGCATGAAAGGGTCAGATCTAATCTGATAGATCTAATAAGCTATTATACCTGACTATGTCCCCTGACCCCGTGTGAATACTATGTGTTGTTTTTCTTTTTTTGTTGTTGTTGTTTTGGGGAGCTGTGTTTTTCACTAACCCCAATAGAAAATTAATCTAGTGATCAATTAGTGAATAGAAACGAAAATTATGTATTATGGTGAGAAATTCCCCAAAATATAGTGTACACAAATGTAAATCTAAAATGTGTGTGGGTAGACATGCACACATGCTCATGACCCACGTAGCTGACAAGCATTCCACACACAATCAACTTAAGTGATTTGGGAATTTAACCTATTCACACAGAAGCAAACTCATGGGGAATACATTTTTTTCTTAGCCGTGTTTATAAGTGACCAAATGGTGAAGCGGGATGTAAACAAATACTGTTATCCTTCATTGTTGTTTATACTAACATTTTAATTCATGTACAATTTCTACGTGCTCTTTTTCTATTGTGTTTCTCTGTATCTCTGTCTCTGCATGAATATATAGGCACACATGTGTATGTGGCATACCAGTGTGTGTGTCTGTGTGTGTGTGTGTGTGTGTGTGTGTGTGTGTGTGTGTGTGCATGCATGAGGGTGTGTGTCCTATATGGTATTTATGAACATAGGTAACATGTTTATTTATTTATAATTTGGAAACACTGAAACCCACATTTGATTTGTGGATCAACCATGTGCTGATCTACTCACATACGTCTGACATTTCATTATATCAGGCAAATAGAGAGAAAACCTAAGAGGCTGGTGATATCTCCTTCTCTACTCTTGTCAGGAAAAAGTGATGTATTTTTGGCAAGAAAACCCAAACTTCAGCAAAGACATATACACCCCACAAAACAGGAAAGGTTATGCCATTTGAAGGGAAAAGATATCAGACTAGGAGAAAAATGAGTTTGCCTCATTCCAATATATGAGAGACATGAGACTGAACTTCAGAAGATATAATGGGAAGGGACAGGCAAAATCCCCAAGGAACCAAAGTAAGCTAAACCCTGGAGCTTCTCATTACACGAGAGCTCAGAGATTGGTGAGGATGGTGAACATAATGATAAGAACTTTGCAGTCCATACTCAGTCTCCATATAAGGCTACAATGTGAACAAGATGAGAAGGAGTCACCACCACAGAGCTAACAGCTACTTTAGCAGTCACAGTGTGAAAAACAGAGTGTAACTATAGACAGAAGAGAAGGACGATATCTGAAAACAGACAAGGCTGTGCTGGAACTGAACAGTTTTCCATGTAAGTAACCAAACAAGCACACAGCAGGTGCCATATGCAAAAGTGAGCAAAGAGGAATGAACTGTGTAGATACAATGTGTACAGAAATACAGGTTGTTTGCTAAGAATTCTAAGATGTTGATATGAGAGGTTAGGAAGGAATTTCTATCAAGCCAGATGCCATGTCTTGCTCTTAGAATACTCACATTCGAGAGACTGAGGGAGAGAAATTAGGAATTTCAGGTTAGCCTGGACTACATATCCAGACAATACATCTTTTATTCTTGTTTTCTTTATTTAAATCAATAGTCCGATTGATAGAATATCATGAACAATATTAAGAAAACAGACATTTAATGCCTACACAGTGATACTCCTACTAAGAAAACATGTTCTGTAAAGAGACAGTAATTATTAAGTTACAAATGCCAGCTGTCATGTTGAAGGTTGTGGCATGAAGGGGTCTGGTGTTGTTTGGTTGACCCTTCTTCACTTTCATGGCTCACTGTACACATCTTAAAAATCTTCTCTGACGACCTCGTTACTGTGCAGACATCGAGATGTGCCTTGCCTTAATTCTATGTATTAAAACCAGTAATCATTTATTTATCAAATGATTATTTGATTTTACTTTATCTTCAAAAATAATGAGTCTTGAGGAAATGATACCTTTATTGTGTGGGTTTGAATATTCATAATAGCAATCAGAGGATAATCGGGGCCCAACACACACACAGGGTGGTTGGAGAGACTATACCTGTGTCATCAGGAAAGCATAGAGATGAGTGGATTGATCAGTTTTTCTGTATAACATTGATAACTAGTTAATGATAAGAATGGGTAAAAATCGAGATACACTCAAGGTTTTCTTTTCCTTCGTTTGAATGATTGCTTATACAGCATGTGAAACTGAACCTAAACCCAAGGTAAATCTTCTGCCTGAGCTTCATTAGTGCCAGGACTGCATGTTTCCATCTTCTATTGTAAGTATTTGTACACTTGGCTCAATGCTTAGCACACTTTGAAAAATCCCCTGGTGTTAAGAGAGAAAGTATTAGCTATGAAATTATGTGAGAAAAAAATCTTTTCTCAGCTTTGATTTTTGTGTCTGCAGACAAAGACTTTGACTCTGATGTAACTGAGCCTCTAAAATACTAAAAAATCAATATCTCTCATCTGCAAGAATCCTACTAATGGCTTACTGCTCTGTGTTTCTGGAGATGAGTGTCGAGTGTGTCAATTGCTCTTTGTGGCAGGAAAAGGGCTTGTCTGTCAAATGCTTTGCAATTGCCAAGAACTGTGATGTCCCTGGAGAATGCTCCCTCTGTTCACCCTCACTCTGCTCTCATGGCCTTTGCTATCTGCACCCGTCCATCGCTACACACCCCCATGCACTTCTTTCTGGGGAACTTATGTATCCTGGAAATTGGTCACACTGGCTCTGTCATACCCAAGATATGGAGAGCCGTGTAAGTGAGATCTGAGGAATCTCTCAGGAGGGATGTGCCCCACAGATGTTGTTCTTCACACTTTTTGGTATAACTGATGTTTCCTATTGGCAGTCATGGCCTTTGGCCACCGTATGGCCCTGCTTCACTATGCAACCCAAATGAGTCGTGGGGTATGTGCCCATTTGGCAATTGTTCCATGGGGAATTGGTTGCCTTGTAGGGTTGGGACAAAACTACTTGAGGCCCAAATCTAACCACCCACAAGGAGTTGATAAATTCTTGGTCAACTTCCATACCACAGCGACATCCATGCTGAACCCCATCATCTATAGCTTAAGGAACCAAGAAGTCAAGGCAGCACTGAGAAGGACTCTGGGTCAGAAGAAAGTTCTGATAATAAATAGTTAATTAAGGATCCCAAAGTGCTCTTTCAAAAAGGTGCAAAGTCTGTGAAAGAACAAAAACAAAACCACTGTGCTCTTTCTTGCTGTCTTGAAACAAACTTTAAGAAACATAACTTTATTTTAGAGTGTTCTCTTTATTCCCCACCATGTTTAATTGCAAACTATTGTAAAGTTTGCTTGCTACTAAATTACTTTAGTAGATCAGTCCAGTACTTAAACATTTTCATCTGGACAGAGTTTAAACCACATGGTAATGTCTCAGGGGCCTTGAAAATTCTCTGTGTCCATTCTTATCCAATCCAGAAATTGTTTGTAAATGATCTCAGCTCGTTATGCTACAATTCCATATTCCTCAGTACATGTACATTCATTGCATTGGACTGGACCTGCTAAGTAGTTCTCAGGACAGTGAATTTTTAGCCTCTGCTTTATGTACCATTTGGTCAGTCCATACGTCAGTTCTGGGCACCCAGGACCTATGATTTTGGAAGAGGAGTAGTCTTTACTCCACTTTTTGATTTCTAATAGCGCTTTTAAACAAATTTCAGCCAGGTGATTCTCAACATCAATATCATAGTATCAGATAAACACACAAACACACACACGCACGCACACACACACACACACACACATGCATGCACACATTATACAGGAATTCAAGTGGGTTTACAAGTGACAGAATACAAATATAAAAGTCAGCTAGTGTCAGATAATTAGATTCAGGTTGCTATTCAACAA
The DNA here is from genome assembly GCF_036323735.1 of Rattus norvegicus. NCBI lineage: Eukaryota > Metazoa > Chordata > Mammalia > Rodentia > Muridae > Rattus > Rattus norvegicus. The sequence continues at coordinate 114,595 of NC_086029.1, read as the reverse complement.
GAAAATAAAATAACATAAAATTAGAATCTTGAGTCTTTATGAGTATAATGAAACAAAAATAAAATCCCATTTAAGTGTGCTGAAAATATGGAAGACATTAAGAAAAATTACCATGACACTAAAACTACAGAATTGTTTTAGGCATGAGGAACCCAAAGAGAAAGACAATAATTACATAATCCTCGGACTCATGGTTCTGAGTCTACTTACATGTAGTAAGGGCCATCCAGGTCAAAATGTTAGTTAAAAATGACCGAGATGGTGAAAATAAAGCCTAAAGTTTTGAAGAGACACACAGTCTTTCCTTAGGCTTTAGGTGATTCTCCTATAACTTCTATTACTTCAGAAGGAAATTCAAAAGAAAAATACATTAAAATATTTAACTACAAAAGGAAAATAATTTAAAATAATTTCATTTCTCCGTAATTGGGTGTTGTTAGGATGACAGGCATCCTCCTAATGCTTAACTGCGATAAGCAAAGCAAGAAACACTTTTTGGTATCTGTGTCAAGTACGTATAATCTCAACCTAAAAGAGAAAAATCACTGTGCAAATCCAAATTCAGAGACATTCTCCCAAAGTAATTATTTATCTTCAAAGGTGTGATCACAGAATATAAAAATAGTAATGAATTATCACAGAATAGAATGACGTAAGACATGCAATAACTAAATGTCTACTGGATATCTGGATTGGATACGGGCATAGAAAGTGTACAGTTCTAGAAACATTGTTGTTATTATTTGGTCAACCTACTGTGTTACTTGTAACATTTTTTTTCAATTTTTTGATTTCTGAGAATTAGTCATTAGATTGATTAAAGTATATAAAATTCAGGAATTAGTTTAAGATATAAAACCATACTGTTTCCTATCAATTAAATCTGATTTTCTTGTATAGTTTGAATTCTGCTTTATTTTTTGTATTTATTTATTTTATTAATTTATTTATGTATGTTTTCCCCCACAGAGTCCCTTACTCCAAACACCATCCCTTTCTGACTTCTTCTTTAAAAAGACAAACAACAGTATTTATTAGGCATGTTCAGTCCCTGAATACCTGTTCATTTGGCCGTGCATTTGAAAATCTACAACATTGAGAGTGCAGACATCAGGAAATAGCTTCAAAAAATGACATGCAAAAATTAAATATTCTCCAGTTATCAGCAATCAGCTATCAGCTTGATAAAACTGGAGGAATCCAAGAACAAAATTATCCTTGAAATGTACATAGAGAAAATTGATCAGACAAGAAGGAAAACAGATGGCAACCTTCCTGGATTCAACACAGGAGGGCCTACATTCCTGTAGTGTATTCTGCATGAGTTTATAGAGTTTATGGGTTAATACCTGGAAATGAACTCCTACAAAAACCAACAACAAACTAACCACAAGCTGCAATATTTATAAAAGCCAAAAATATGTGGAAAGTATTATTTCCAGCTCTATATGAGAATATTAATGTTTATTAATTTGTATATTAATAAAATTTTAATTTGATGACTGCAAATTTTTATTGCAAATTTTTAAATAAACAGATTTTAAGTGACTCATGTGATCATTAACGTTTAGTGGCTTTGATTGCACTATAGATCAATAAAGTCTTTATTTGACTGTGATCATCACTATGAATATTCACGAAAATCAAATTATGTCAACCAGGGACTGCTCTTCTGTTTTTATACTTTTTGTTGTACATGTGTAAGAGTTTCACGTGCTTGTTCACATGTGCAGCACATCCATGCCTAGTGTCCAGGAGGTTGAAGAGGTTGTGAGATTCCGTGATGCTGAAATTACTGCCACTTGTGAGCTGTCACTCGGGAGCTGGGGATCGGCCCTGGGTCCTCTGGAAGAACAGATAATGCTATTAAATACCGAATCATTTCTTCATATTCAGCAAACGCCATTTTTTTGTAAATATAGTGCCTAAGCTGTCCTGTCTTCTGCATAGACCACTGTTTTCCCAAATGTGATAATTTAATATTAAACACACACCCACCAGCTTCTTACCTTCCTATATATATATATGCATATATATATATAGACACACACACATACACACACACAGACACATGCATAACTGCTCTTACCTACAAGTTTACTTACACACACACACCTGCTTCTTACCTTCAAATTCACTTAGTTACACACACACACACACAGACACACACACACACACACACCTGCTTCTTACCTTCAAGTAGACTTAGTTATTTCCATAGTTATTTGTTTATTTATGCACTTTACATGCTGTACACTGCCCCCTCCAGTTCAACCCTCTCACAATCCTTCCCCCAGCCCTTTCACCTCTGAGCAGGAGGGAACCCCACGAGTATCTCCTCACCTTGCATATCCAGTCTCTGTGATCACATCCTCTGCTACTGAGGCCAGACACAGCAGTCTAGATGGACGGGGTGGGGAGGTAGAGGTCACATCCAGAAAGAGGCAGAGAGCTGGGGTAAGAGATGCCCATGAATCATGGGTGTTTGATTAGCTGAGACTCACAGCCTCAGTGATATGGACCTGAAGAAGCCGTCTCCTGTAGCCAGAGAGTAACCCAAATGGAGAGATAGAGACACCAACTTTAGACCCAAAATTTATTCTGACCACAGGACATGCAGGGGCCGTGCATAGAGCAGAGAGTTAGGAATGATCCACCAATGGTTAGTGCAGATTGAGATCCTCCCCATGGATGAGCACCGATCCCAACACTATTAATGACGCTCTGTTATGCTTGCAGAAAGGAGTCTATCATGGCTTCCCTCTGAGGGACTCCACTAAGCTGCTGACTCAGACAGAAGCAGAAACCCACTATCCAAACCACGGATGGAGCTTGGGGACTCTGATGGAAGAACAGAATGAAAGGGATTATGGCCTCTAAGGGCATAGGCACTCCACAGGCTTTGTCTTCATGTGGGAACCGAACAACTAGAATTGGGCTTTCCCAAAACATGTTGTCTATAGATGGGGCATCTGTGTCTTTAAAATTCATTTATCTATTTACTCACTTCCCATCCCAAAATCGGTCTCCATCTTCATGGGATGCCAACACCTGTTGTCGGGGGAACCCGTAAAAAGACAAAGCTACACATTTCCTTCCTATGTCCTGGGGGCTCAGGTTCAGTCCACGTTCACTCTCTGGTTGGTGGTTCAGTCTTTGGCAAACCCCAAGAGTCCCCGTGAGTTGACTCTCTTCGTCTTCCTGTGGAGTCCCTCATACCATCTGGGCCTCGATTCTTCACCTGTTTGTTTTTTTAAAGACACCCCAAGCTTCAGCTAATGTTTGGTGGTGAATCTTTACACTCATTTCTCTCAGCTGTTGGGTGGAGTCACTCAGAGGACAGTTATGCTACGATTCTGTCTGCAAGCACAATAGAGAATCTATAGTAGTGTCAGGGATCAATGCTTGCCCTCGGGGTAGGTCTCCATCTGCCCTAACCATTGGTTGGACGTTCCTTCCATGTCTGCTCTATCTATCTTTGTCTCTGAAGGTCTTGTAGGCTGTGTTCACTTTGGATTGAAGGTTTTGTGGGTGGGTTTTGTCCTTCTCACATCACTGGGAGTCATGCCTGGCTACAGAAGTGGCCAATTAAGGATCTGCATCCCCACTGCTAGAGTCACCCCAATAGACACCCTGGGGATTCGCCTTTCCCAGGTCTCTGGCACTTCCCAGAGATGCGCACCCCACACTTGTGGTTTCCATTCCCTTTTCCCTGCATTCACTCTACCTAATTCCTCCATACCCACTCTACCTTATTCCTTCTACCCACTCCCTTCTCTACCTTTCCTCCCATTCAGTTTCCTCCCTCCCTCGATCTCCCTCAATATCTATTCTGCTAAATGCATTTTAAAGTCAATATTTAGGAAAAAATCTAAGTAAGTATAGAAAGTATCTCATAAGTAATTGTGGTGGATGTTTAGGCAAGATATGCACATATTCACTTTTATAGAGGCCAGAATTACAACATATATTGTTAGAAGAGACACTGTCTTCATTACATTCAACATGAAGGAAAACCATTTATATATTCTTTTAAGTTATACAAGAGAATCTATTAATTGAGTTACACACATCGCACAACTTTATTACTTTGAAAGCTCTCTTTATTGCAAATATTTACACAATGAAAAGTACAAAGGTTTAAACTCATGTGAGTGTACTTTGTTGTAAAGTTAAAGTTTATATATACAGGTTGATGAGAACAGTCATCTCAGATTCACAGGGATAAATACATCAGGGAGTCATCTATTACCTCATCTGTCTTCTTTCCTTTATTCCTGATGAAGACTCATCTCATTTGCAGCTCCTGCTGTGAGGGATGGATCAGAAAACGCCTGAGAGTCTACAACCCAGAATCCATCTATAGGAAAGATAAAAGACAACATGTCCGAATAGTATACACAATAGAAACTTTCTTGTAGATCTTGAAACAAAATGCAAAGAACAAACCCACATCCTAGGATATTACCACATATAGGAAACGGTGGCTGTAGGAAGCATTCTCAGGGGATTTTAAACTTCTGCACCTAAGAACGAAACTGCCTCCATGAAGTTGAAGTTTTATTTCTTTGGCAAGAAAGTCACTCTGTCTCTTGATAGTCATGTCGTCTGTCCATCACTAGAGCGACGGCCATGCTTTATGGATGTGAACACATAAACACATACCAGTTTTCACTTCTTCAAGGAAATCCAAGAAGAACCTTAAAGAGAATATATAATGTTCTAGAGATGAAATACAGGAATTTAAATTATCCAGCCCACATATGTTGCTAAAATTTTCTGCCTACTATTATTTAATAAGTTTGACTATTCCTGCTATGAATGAAAGATGGTTATGTAATGTCTACCAATCCCCAAAGCCCGAAACATTGTGAAAAACTGTCTTATGTCTCCCTAACTTGGTCTCTGGTCACCAACCTTTTCATTGCTCGTCTAAATTCTGTTTCTCGATCCTTTCTTTTTTTTTTTTTTTTTTTTTAAGATTTATTTTATTTATAAGTGAGTACACTGTAGTTGGTCTTCATACACTTCCGATGGTTGTGAGCCACCATGTGGTTGCTGGGAATTGAACTCAGGACCTCTGGAAGAGCAGTCGGTGCTCTTAACCACTGAGCCATCTCTCCAGCCCAATTCTGTTTCTCAAATAGATCAGAGGACTATGTGAGGGTGTCAATATCGTGTAGAAGACCAAGGAACTTTCTGTCCTTGCATGTATTTGCTCTTGAGAACATGTAAATAAAAATTTCAGTTTCAAGAACCAAAACATGGCCATCCAATGGGACCCACATGAAGCAAAATCTTCCTGCCATCAGTGAACATTAGCACACTGGTAACAGCACAAACAATAATATAATGGAATAATCCTGGAATAATTTTAATAATATATAATAAAGATGATGATGATGATGAATATGATAATAATAATAATAATAATAATAATAATAATAATGGAATAATCCCCTCAAGGGATCACAGACTAAGGAAAGTAAATGTTGAGATGTGTTTTTCAAGGGTTATTGTATCCATGAAAGCAATCTTCACAAGGACAGACTCCTCATACATGAAAATCACTCAACCTGTCATGACTTCACAGAGAGAGTTGAGAACCAGGGTGGTCTTTTCTTAGGACAAGAGAAAGATTTGCCAACCTTCCAAAAGAAAAGCAATCCAGACACTCTGTGTGTGAGGATGGTTAGCTTATGCATGATTAACACACACACACACACACACACACACACACACACGCACACACACACATGCACACAAACACACACAGACACACACACACACACAAAATAACCCACAAATAACTGACTTCCTCTGTGCTGTGTGTGGCACGCTGGATTTATCCAAGATATGAAGTCTATTCTCCACAAGTAAGTTAAACCCAAACTCAAGGAAAAATTTAGAATTCCTCCTCCTTTCTGGAGAAAGCGTTCTGGGCATGAGCAATGCTTACATTTTAAAGTTTAAGAGGGATGACTTGAAAACAGTAACTACTGAATCCACGTTAAAACAGCATTTCAGAGATGTGTAGTGATTCAATTTTGACTTTATGCAACTGTAGCTGCTCAGCTCTCATGATTGTAGGATTGAACCAGGTCATTACTAGACATAACTCTGTAGGGACAGTAAGAGCTTTGACAATTCTTCAAGTTGAAAAACCTAAGAAACCGTATTAGCAACAGCTTAATTCAAAATGGAGAAACGTGTGCTTGGGTAAGGTCCTGTACCTAAGACTGAGCAGCGGGTTCAAAGCCAAGGAAACCATTGCATGTAAACAAGCACTACTGGGTACAGAACCTGTTACTAACATGAAGAAAGCTAAGGGCTTCAGGAAATATGCATGAGGAAGACTTTGATTGGTAGAAAGTATATGCTATACATTTAGTGGTTCACATTGAGAGGATGAATTTTGAAATGTTTATCTCCTTAGGAGTATAAACATTTGAGCTAAGTAAATGCTGTATCCTAGTTAGGAAAGGGAAGTGAGTTTCCATTCAGACATTGGAATTCCCTTCATGCCGAACATGAACTTGGGAGGGTTTCAAAGAAATGTTGAAGCACATCAACAGCTTCTGAGCACCCAGAAGGAGTCTGAGAGGATTGATTTGTTCTTGTTATGAGGGATTTTCAAGTTTATTATTGGAAATCAGTCAAGAGAATTTCAAAGTCTAGAAACCATATTCTGTACACGTCTCATATTAGCTTTGGAAGACCGTGACCTGTAAAGGCCCCAAAAGGGCACAGCTAGATTCACCTTTTAAAATGTATTACAATTGGTGACTGACTGCCTTTCCACCATGTTCCCAAGGCCAGCCGCAGGGTACGACTGTGGTGCTAAACCTTCAGCAAGAGAATTCTGCTTAGCTCAATTACTGTGTTTTGTTTTTGGTTTGAGTTGTGTTTGCTTCAGGTATTAGTACTGTTGGTTTGGTTGGAAGTTTTGCTACTCATTCTTTATTAATATTTGTTCTTTTGGTGAATTTGCAGTTCTGTTAATGTCATGCACATTACATTATGATTGTATCATTTAAGCCCTTTTTGAAAAAAAATTAATACATATTTTTCAGAATAAGATGTGTTTTTCAACTCATAAGAAATAGGTTTTTTCTTGTGTAGTGTTGCATCCTGTAATCCCAGAAATCATATGCAGAGATAGATCACTGAAATTTGCAGGGTCTTGGGATTCACAATTGTTCCCAGCAAGCCAGAGGTACACATGTGGATTGGCCTTTCGATGTGTCTAGTGTGGCCTACTCTGTATACCAATTTCATGATGGAAAAGGTATCCATACTGTATCCTTGTGGTGATATATTTAGCTACTCCTAAAGTATAGTATTTTAAGTTTGATCACATAGAACAAATTAATGAGTAAATCAACAGTATTGCTTTAATGAATCTCAGAAAATGAAAACATTCACCAATGGATTAGAAATAAAACTCAGGAAAATCTGACCTAATCTGTCTCTGGTTTATTGAAATATAGTCTCAGTGGGAACCACATAGAAGAGATAATGAATTCCATGTTTTTAAAAAAACTTTTTTATACTTAGTTTTTATGTTGTTGGCCTTGAATATGTATTTGGTGCCTATTTTGGATAGTTGTTTGGTTCAGATTATTATCATTACCATTATTATTGCTATTATTTCTTTTATACATAGTTGTTTCACTTGATGTAAGTGTGATGCACCACATACATGCAATTACCCCAGAATCCAGACAAGGGTAGTGAATTCCACCTGAACTGGGTTATCCTTTTGGTTCTATGTTAAGGAAATGCGAAAAAATGGATGAAATATCTCTCCAGTCCCTGCACATGACTTTTATCCTTCCTTTTGTACTGTATTAGTTGAACTGGAACAAACTCATCCAAAAAAAAGAAGGTTTGTGAGAACTACAGAAATACATATATGCCCCCTCCCCTCCTCTCCCCTCCTCTCCCCTCCTCTCTTCTCCTCTCCCCTCCTCTCCTCTCCCCTCCTCTCCTCTCCTCTCCCCTCCTCTCCTCTCCCCTCCTCTCTTCTCCTCTCTCTTCCTCTCCTCTCCCCTCCTCTCCTCTCCATTCCTCTCCTCTCTCTTCCTTTCCATTTCCCTTCCTCTCCTCTCTCTTCCTTTCCATTTCCCTTCCTTCTAGAAAAAAAGAAATACATACATGGGATAGGAATGCTTATTGTCTGAACTGCCAGTCATCCATGAGGGCATTAGTGGATGCATCATCATACCTCAGCATCTCTTATTGAAAGGGTCGGAGCAGAACTGTCAAATCTCATCCTGTGTTACAATGTAGATTAGCCTCATCAGATTAAATTAAGAATTGATAAATTCTCCTGGGGTTGAAAGTGGTGAGGAAATCATGCTGATGCATCATAAATGTAGTGCTAAGAGCAGGATTCAAACTAGTCTGTGGGGATGCAGCCTGCAGCAGAGACCACAGATCTTTGGTGGAGAATGATTCAGTTCAAAACTGGGAAGGGAGAAGGATGGTTGATATTGTTCTGGAAGATCTCCCAACATTGAAAAAGTGTTTCACTCAGATCAGTGAGTGATTCTTGTAAAGCAACTCCTGGATTGAACTTCTGAGACCAACCATCAGCCTGAGAATTAATGTGTGAAAGAAGAAATTCTGTGTCTCTCCAGACTGTTGCTTTCAAAACAACAGCCAAAAGTGTCCATCCTATGAATGATATATATATATATATATATATATATATATATATATATATATATATATATATATATATTATAGCAGGATGGATACAGAGATTCTTGAGGTCCATGAATGAGGTATTCAGCAGCTGACCTGGCTCAGGAATTAAGGAATTTTGTGCCAACTCTTGAGACCTGAGCTCCTTCCCTATGAGCCCCAAGATTGAAGAAAAGAACAAACTTCAGACAACTTGTCTCAGATTTTTATGTAGTTGTGGTTTCCTGGTCTTGGTCCACAGAAGGATGGAAATCTATTTTTCCAATTCTTGTTTATCCTATAATACTTCCTGATGCACTCATCCAAATATATTACTGTGCATTTCCTTGATAGGTTACTTTTGCTATTTGAATTCTGTTGCCAATAACAATAGGAAGTAAGAAGCACTAAATCAAAGCATCACATGAAAATCATGCTAAGGGAATGGGGTCACTGGTAATTTGTAACTGAGCTGAAACTCTTACTAGACACAAACTTCTGTAAAAGGTCTTCTCTAGATTCCTGGTGTAGAAGCTGGTTTTTCCCTAACAGAGAATAGAGGATGAATCTCTCTGTACAGAGAAAATGGATTTATCACAATGATCACAGGCTGTGGACCACATAATTTAACAACGGATGGATATTAGGAAAGTCCAAGAATCTAGCAGTTGATCAGTCCCCAAGCCTAGATGTCTCATCTGGTCATTATTATATGGTTAAATCCTCAGTAAGCAGGTTCTATTGTCTGTGAGGCTTTGGTAGCAATGTGAGTGCAAGCTGGAAAAAGTATCAGCTTCTTTCTTCCATATTCTCTATGGGCTTCAAGTATAATGCATTGTTAAGAGCACATCGAGATTGCCATTTTTCAATAGACTATTACCTTAAACTGAACGTTCTTTTCAGGGAAGCTGCAGCCTCACAGCAGGGCTCAGGAGTGGGAACTGCAAGACCCAGTCTGGGAAGATATTCCCGTTCATCGAGCCCACCTTCCAGTGTTGCAGAAATACCCAAGAAATCCTCAATCAACTCCCTTTCAAACATGGTCTTCTGGGATTTGGAGACATCACAGCCACTAACAACACCAATTCAATTCAAGATTACTCACATCAATAAGTAATGGAGTGAGAACAGTTCCTTGGGTCTTTATAGGTAATCAAAGACTTCATAGGCAGACGCAGTGATCTAATCTCGCTGCAACCAAATAGGGAGCTGATGACGTGGCTGAAGCAGATTGGAGCTCTGCTGTTATGAAAAGGGTGTCCGTAAATCCCGTGCTGACAGCTGTCATTCAGTCATGCCGAAGGCCAGCGCACCTGAGAGTTGATGTGCGTCATGGAGGAGGACAGTATTTTCTTATGACTTTATTTTCAAAAAATTGGCTTTTATTCTATTCCTCATTGCTTTAATATGATGCTGTTTGCATGAAACCATGAGGTAGGGAAGCTTAACAGATCACACAGGTTTGATTATTCAGTCTTCATGTGCTGACATGTCTCTACCTCTAAGCCCATGTTTAACAATCCAGTGCATCTAAATCTCCAGTGAATCAGTTACTGTTTTTCTACCATGCTGCTCTGCTGAGGTCATTTTGCAGAAGTCCACTTCCTAATGATTATTGAAACAATGAATACTGTGAAGTTGTTTATGATCTACACATTGGCCTGTCCCTCCCTCAAGCATGTACTTCTGCATTTACAGCTCTCAGCCAGTGTTCTCAACCTTTCCCTACCACAACCCACAGAAGTCCACACTTGTATGAGGATGCTGTCTGAAAAGCAGATGAAGAGCTTTAGCATTGTTGTTCCTCACTGTAGCAATATTAAAAATACAGCAGACAATATGATGAATTCAGCTCTGTTCACAAACTGGTTAATTGCCAAGAAAATCCCAAACAGTTGTGAGTACATTCTAGTCAGAGTCCCAGAAAAGTCAAATATGAAATGCAAACTTTCAGAGCTCTCCTTCAAAGACTGCCTATGAAAGAAGCTGCTTCCAAAACACTGTCCTAGAATATTTATTCCATTCACACTTTTACATTTTGCTTTGATGTCTTGCAATGACGTTTATTAATCATGGAACTGCACGTCCTTTCTCTGGTCTCCAGTGAGAAGGATTCATTCCTACAAAAGATGTATCTGTAGATGACTAAAAAAATAAAAATAATGAATAGATCTTGATTAAAGTTCTGGGATAAAGATGAAACATCCTACCACAAATATCAGATTAAAAGTAGATTTGACATATAATATATATTGTGTGTGTGTGTTTTATTTTTGTTTTTTGTTTTTTTTTTTTGGGAGTGTGTGTGTGATTTGGTTGCGGTATGTGAACTGTATGTTGGGTAATTCAAGCTTTTGGGGTATTGAGTGTGTGTGTGTGTGTGTGTTTGTGTGTATGTGTGTGTGTGTGTGTGTGGGTGTGTGGTGTTTTTGTTTTTGTTTTTGTTTTGTGTGTGTGTGATTTGGTTGCCTCATTCAAGATGGTATTTCATAGTTTCATTCATTTGTTATGAATTTCACGATGTCTTTGTATTTGATTACTGAGGGGCTCTCCATTATGTAGTTGAACCACATTTTCTGTACCCATTCCTGTGGTCAAATCATCTGGGTTCTTCCTAGCTTCTGGCTATCATGAATACAGCTGCTGTAAACATAGTACAACGTGTGTCCTGGTTCTATGTTGGGGCATCATTTGGGAATATGCCCAGGAGTGGGGTAGCTAAATCCTCAGCATATACCATGTCCAATGTTCTGAGGAAAGCCCAGAGTAATTTCCGGAATATAGTACCTCATTTCAATCCCACCAATAATGGAGGAGTCTTACCCTTTCTCCACATGGTGACCAGCATCTGCTGTTAACTGAATGTTTGATCTTAACCATTCTGCCTGCTGTATCTTTTGATTTGCATTACCCTGGTGAATAATGACGTGGAACATTTCATTATGTATTTCTCAGCCATTCAAAATTCTTCTGCTGAAAATTATTTGATTAGATCTGTACCCCATTTTTAAAAGGGTTATTTGACTTTCTGGAGCATAAGTTCTTGAGTTCTTTGTACATATTGAATTTTAATTCTCTTTCAGATATAGGAGGGCAAAGATCTTTTTTCAAGGTATTAGTGGCCATTTTGTCATAATGACAGCGTTCTTTGCCTTGAACACACTTTGCAATTTTACAAGGTCCAATCTCTCAACCCCCTCATCGTAGAGCATAAGCCACTTGTTTGGGGTTCTGTTCAAGAAATTTTCCATAGTCATCACGTGTTCAAGCTTTTCCCCACTTTTTCTTCTTTTATTTTTTTTTCTTTTTTTCAGAGCTGGGGACCGAACCCCGGGCCTTGCGCTCGCTAGGCGAGCGCTCTAACACTGAGCTAGATCCCCAACTCCCCCCCACACTTTTTCTTCTATTAGTTTGTGTATATCTCTTTTTTCTCGATGCCCTTAGTCCACTTGGATTTCAGCTTAGTACAGCGTGATAAGAATGGATGGATTTACATTAATTTACACGCTGACATCTACGTGAACCAACACAGGTGTTTACTTGCCTGTCTCTGTACCAATACCATATAATTTTTATCACTATTGATGGGTATTCAGCTTGAGCTTCGGGATTTTGATTTCCCCAGAATTTCTTTTAATTTGAGAATAGTTTTCACTACCTTGTTTTTTCTTATTCTAAATGAACTTGCATATTTCTCCTTCTAACTGTATGAATAATTTTGTTGAGATTTTCTTGGGGATTGCATTGAATCTGTAGATTGCTTTTGGCAAAGGGCCATTTTTGCTATATCAATACTGCCAATCCATGACCATGAAAGGTCTTTGCATCTTGTCAGATTTTCTTCTATTAGAGACATTAAGTTCTCGTCATAAGGCGCATTCACTTGCCTGGTTTGAGTTGCACGGAGGTATTTTTTGTTATTTGTGATTATTGTGAAGAGTGTCATTTCCCTAATTTCTTACTCTGTCTGTTTATTCATGGAAGGTTACTGATCTGTTTGAGTTAATTCTATATCCAGGATTTTGCTGAAGTTCTTTATCACATGCATTAGTTTTCTGGTGGAAATAATGGAGTCACTTAGGTATACTATCATATCACCTGCAAACAGTGATATATTGGCCTCTTCCTTTTATATTTGTATTCCTTTGTCCTCCTTTTGTTCTCTTATTGGTCAGGCCAGCACATTGAGTACTATATTGAATAAGTAGGGGGGAATGAATAGCTGCGTCCAGTCCCTGATTTTAGAGGGAGAGCTTCAAGATTCTCTTCATTTAGTTTGATTTTTGGCTACTGGTTTGCTGTCCATGACTTTACTATGGTTGAGTATGGGCCTTGAATTCCTATCATTGCAAGGCTTTGGCTATGAAGGGGCATTTTATTTTGTCAAATGCTTTCGCAGCATCTAGTGAGATGAAAATGTAATTTTTTCTTTCAGTTTGATTATCTAGTGGAATATGTTGATGGAATTACTTATTGAAATATCCTTGCATCCTGTTATGAAGTCTCCTTGATAGTGATGGATGATGATTTTGATGTGTTCATGGATTTGGTTTGCAATGATTTGATTGAATATTTTTGTCAAAATACATAAGGGAAATTGGTCTGAAGTTCACTTTCTTTATTGGGTCCTTGTGTGCTTTAGGTATAAGCGTAACGGTGGCTTCATCGATGGAATTGGGTAGTGTTCCTCTGTTTGTATTTTGTGGAAAATTTTGGACAATATTTGGTTCTAGGAAGTGCGGATAGAATTTTCCACTAAAATCATCTGGTCCTGGGATCTTTTCCCAATTGGGAGCCTTTTAATAGTTGTTTCTAATTTTTTTTAGGATTCATGGTACAGTTTAGATATTTTATCTGACCGTGACTTAACTTTGGTAGCTGCTCCCTGTATAGAAAATTGATCATTTTGTCCAGATTTTCTACTTTTCTTGAATATAAATTTCAGTAATATGATATGATGATGTTTTGAATTTCTGCAGATTCTGTTGTTTTGTTTCCCTCTCCTTTCTGATTTTGTTATTTGGATACTTTCTCTGTGCCCTTTTGTCATTCTAGCTCAGGTTTATCTACCATGTTGATTTAGACTTGGATCCAGCTCCTGGTTCTATTGATTCTTTGTCGAGTTCTTTGTGTTTCTCCTTAGTTGATTTCAGACCCGAGTTTGATTATTTCCTGCCTTCTGCTCCTCTTGGGTGAATCTGCTCCTTTTTGTTTTTTGAGCTTTTTTATTTGTTGTCAAGCTGCTAATGTATGCTCTCTCCAGTTTCCCTTTGGATAATCTCAGAGCTTTGAGTTTTCCTCTTAGCTCTCCTTTCATTGTGTCCCATAAGTTTGTTTGTTGTACCTTACATTTCCTAAAATTTTAAAACATTTTTAATTTTTTAATTTTTTTCTTTAGTTCTTCCTCTACCAAGATATCACTGAGTAAAATATTGGTCAACCTCCGTGAGTATTTGGGCTTCCTGACATTTTTGTTGTTATTGAAGTTCAGCCTTAAGTCATGGTAGTGTGAGAAAATGCATGGGATTATTTCACTCTTTTGTATCTGTTGATGCCTCTTTTTTGACCAACATTATGATCAGTTTTGGAGAATGTGCCATGAGTTCCTGAGAATAAGGTACAATCTTTTGTTCAAGGATGAAATATTCTATAGATATTTCTTAAATCCATTTTGTTCAAAATCTGTTAATTTCTCTGTGTCTCTGGTTTCGCTTTCCATGAGCTGGCCATTGCTGAGTGTGGGTTGTTGAAGTCTCCCACGACTATTTCGTTAGCCTGAGCTTTAGTTCGGTATCCTTTATAAATATAGGTGCCGTTGGATGTAGCGTATAGATATTCAGGACAGAGAATTGACCCTGGTGGAATTTTTTTCTCTGATGAGAATGAAGTGTCCGTCCTTATTTTTTTTTTTTTGATAAATTTTGGTTGAATTATATACTGGAATGTATGCTCCAGGATGTTTCCACAGACCATTTTCTTGGAAAATTGTTTTGCAGCCTTTTATTCTGAGATAATATCTGTTTTTTTTTCACTGAGCTGTGTTTCCTTAATGCAACAAAATTCTAGTTCTTCTTTATGTATGCGGTCTGATAGTCTATGTCTTTTTTATTGGAGAATTTTGCTTTGATGCTAAGAGATACTAAGGAATAATTATTGTGGTTTTCTGTTATTTTTTTGGTAGAGGTGGAAGTATGTTTGTGTGACTCTTTCTTTTGGGTTTGTTGAAAGAGGATTACTTTCTTGCTTTTTATAGGGTGTAATTTTCCTCCTTGTGTTGGAGTTTCTCATCTATTATCTTTAATAGGGCAGGATTTGTGCAAATATACTGCATAAATTTAGTTTATCATAAAATATCTTGGTTTCTCCAGTTGCGCTGATTGAAAGTTTTGCAGGGTATAGTAGCCTGGGCTGGCATTTATTTTCTCTTAGTGTTTTATAAAATCCACTCTGGATCTGATTTCCATGGTCTCTGGTGAGAAGTCTGGTGTAATACTTATAGGTATGCCTATATATGTTACCTGACTTTTTCGCTTACTGCCTTTAGTATTCTTTCTTTGTTTTGTGCATTTGGTGTTTAGACTATTATGTGAAGGGAGTAGTTTCTTTTTGGTCCAATCTATTTGGAGAAATGTATGATTCTTTTATTATTATAGGCATTTCTCCCTTTAGGTTAGGGAAGTTTTCTCCTATAATTTTTGATGATATTTACTGGCCCTTCTTTATGGGAATCTTCGCTCTTTTTTATACCCATTATCCTTTGGTTTGATCTTCTCATTCTGTCCTGGATTTCCTGGTTGTTTTCCATTAGGAGCTCTTTGAGCTTTACATTTTCTTTGATGGTTGTGTAAATGTTTTCTACAGTATCTTCTGGCCCTGAGATTTTTACCTTTTATCTCTTGTATTCTCTTTCTGATGCTTCTGTCTATGACTTCTGATTTCTTCCATAGGTTATCCACCTCCAGGGTTGTCCCTCTTTGTGGTTTCTTTATTGCTTCTATTTCCACTTATTGATCCTAGATTTTTTAAATTCCTTCATCTGCTTGACTGTGTTTTCCTGTGATTCTTGAAGGAATTTTGTGTTTCCCCTTTAAGGGCATCTACTTTTTTACCTGTTTTGTCCTGTATTTCTTGAAGAGTTTTATATGTTCCCTACTCAATGTCCTCTATCATCATCATGAAAAATGATTTTGAATTCACATCTTGCTTTTTCAGTTTGTTGGGATATCCAATATTTGCTTTCTTTGGGTAAGGGAGCTCTGATAATGCGAAGTAGATTTGATTTCTATTGCTTAGGTTCCTGTGCTTGACTCTTGTCATCAGGTTTTCTCTGGTGTTTCGTGGTCTTGCTGTCTCTGACAGTGGCTTCACCATCCTGTAAAACTCTTTGTCACTGTTCCTATAGACCTCTTTTCTCCCACCAAGATGTGGGTACAGAGATATGTAGGACCAGATCAGCAATGGATGCAGGCAGATACAGGAAGTGTCCTGTCCCAGATTGCGCTTGTTTTCTGTGTCCTGAGGCTTCCAGCTTGGTTGCTTGGAGCAGAAGGGTTGGTCTCGCCTGTGTTCTCAGTTGTGTTACTTTTCCTGGCCACTGGCTTCCATCTCTGGACACAGATAGATACTGGAAGGATCCCCTCACTTACTCTCCCAAGTTTCCTGTATCCATAGGGCTCTAAGCAGCATACTCTCAGAACAGGAATGTGAGCAGAGGTAATGATTTCCCCTAAGTTCTCAGAATTGTCCATGATTCTGGGAGTCCAGCTTTCTCCCCCACAGAATCTGGGTATAGAGAGCTATTGTACTATGTCATCTCTGGGCGGAGCCAGAAACAGGAAGCTTGTATCTTCTTGATAGTATTATCCTAATAAATGGAAATATCAGGATAGGCACTTCCAGTATATGAAATATATATTGAGGGGGTTGTCATGGGGAGATGGATACAACTAGATACAATATACACTTGAATTAGCATGGTGTATTAAGATACATCCTGACTGGAATCTGTGGAGAAGAATGACAGAGTCTGTATTATATAAAATGGATTATGAAATTGAGTGGAAAAATTCTTCTCAGAAACATAATATAATTTTAAATTGAATCTTCTTCATCATTTATTTATATAACACATCTTCACTAGGCATCTAGAATTTCATCGATTATGATACATTAAGGATGCAAATAAGAAAAAAAATGAATCTTCCATAAACAGGCATTATAGATTTTTTGTTGCATCTTAAGCAGAACCATGGATAATTCAGAGAACATTGGGGAAATCATTACCTCTGCTCCCTTAATGTAAAGGGAGAGAAAGAACTTACAGTGTTGTCAAGCATGTGCTCACAGGTATTTACTTATATAATGGGTCCATGGTCTTTATTTTCACTGAGATTGATTTTGGTGGGGGTAATCTGTGTTTGAATTTTGTAATTTATTTCTGTGTTTTTTTAACTTATTTTACTATATCATTTATCTTTTATAAAGATTTATATTTTATTCAGTTTGTTTATTTTATTTAAATTTCATTTCAGCATTTCTGCTGAGATTAGTTCTCTCCAAAGTAAATGAACTAAAGAAACCGATTTTGATATTTTACTAACTTACCAGATTACCGCAGACGATGTGGCTATTTGATTATAGGGGAGCACTAACTATGCTTCCTTTGGTATAGAATATGAAGATGAAACCAAACACATGTTAAATAATTCAAATAAGGTATTAGCTATAATGGTGAATTTTGTAATTGGATGGATTCACTATCATTATAATTAGACCTGATATGATGTAGAGGATTACAAAGAGCTAATATGTGACTATTTCAATACAAACATCTAATATACAGTGACTAATTTCAGTTTCATGGACATTTTGGTTGGGTCACAATCCTTTAACACCTGACATATTTTAGTAGCCTCTTATGTGGAGTTCTCATGCATACTAAATATATTTACTCTATAGTATATATGAGAGTTAAGAATGCACATGGCTAAAGTATTACATCTAGGTATTATAAGCATAGAAAAACAATTGTACTACAATAATTTTAATTAATTTGCTAATTATTTTTATGTATGTAAGAGTAAATACTAGGATGAGAGACGCTTCTTTGTATCTTAATATGAAAAGAAGTGTTAGATAAAAAGAATACAGGTAGTCAATTTTTTAAACACTTTTTGACTTTTACTTCACTAGTGATTACTTTCCCCTATACCATAAATAGGATAGTCAAATCACCAGACAAAAATATACAGTATAAATGTAAATATGAGAATGTTTGGTAAGTGTTTGTGTCCTCAATGAAATAATACCAGGGAAATCACTATCATCCAAAGAGCCAAAACAAAAGAGTCTCCATGATGTATATCATAAATATAAATTAAAGAGATTCAGTATGCCAAAACACTGAGCATAGAATTATGTAGAGACATAGCCATCAACATAATGAAGTTATATAATATTATCAGCAGAGGTTGTACTTGTTGGCTAAGAAGGGTTTTTTAAAACACATATACAAATTTAATGAGTAGTGCTTAAAATAGAAGAATGGGTAGCATTATAGCACTGTGGCTATAATGTACAAAATTTATTCCCACATAATCACTTTCCACCAAAATTATCCAGTTACTAATTCTGAACTCATAGAAATGCTCTCAGATAGTATTAGGAAATATTAAATTTTTGGATTGCATAAAGGTTCCCTGGCTAAGGGTGATTGTTTGCCAAGCTGAACTTGAAATGCTGAGATAAATCCCTGTGACCCACATGGCAGAAGATAATAAGTCACTTCTGAAAATTGTCCTCTCAACTAACTAGAATACTGTAGCATTTGAGCACACAACTAATGAATAAACAAATGTAAGGTAAGAAGAAAAGTAAATGAGTAAATACTATCACTGTGGGGAAAGGAGAAGGGAGATGTGGGGGCAGTCACAGAGAGCATGGCAAATCTCGTTATTTCAGCTGCATCAATACATGAGACCTCTTGCAGAAATATGTTCACAATATGCATTTTCTTATGCTTGTTATTCTCTATAAATTGTTAATTTTAATCATTCCAGAAAAACTAAAAAAATGAAAAGGTAAGGATATCATGTTATTCTAGAAGTTATGATCTCTGCAAATTTCATAAATACCAAAAAATAGAATCTATACTCTTAGACATTGAAAACTAATAACTCTATAGAATAGCTCATACATGAGAAACAGTGATGAGCAATACCCAGGCTCCATGCAGGTGGAAGAGCCATGGATCTACAGAAGACTAAAAGGAGTAAAAGTTAAAATAAGTAGAGAAAAATATGCAGGCATAACAATGAAGGAATTGTAGAATGAGA
Organism: Rattus norvegicus; assembly: GCF_036323735.1. Lineage (NCBI taxonomy): Eukaryota > Metazoa > Chordata > Mammalia > Rodentia > Muridae > Rattus > Rattus norvegicus. The sequence goes on along the minus strand of NC_086029.1, from coordinate 95,573 downwards.
ACAGTAAAAAACTCAACCAAACAAATGTCAGGCATGATAAATAAAAAGAAATCTGAACCCAGTTGATCAAACTGAACCCGGCAAACAGCAGAAACACAGTTCCTAGAAGCATCCAGAAAAGAAACAGCAATTTCCCAAGAAAGAGGGATGGCAATTGACATAAATGCCAAAATAGTCTTCAAAAACATCCTCCAAAAATGAAAGAATGTAGCTATCTAATGAAAACTCCATTAATTATGGAAACTATCTTTCAGGAATGTGTTTAAGGAACATGTATGGCTTCACATTGGAGAAGGATGTCGACACTATTGTAATCCACACTCAGTCTTAGCCACAGCTCAGCAACAGCTCCTTATGTCACCTGAAAGAGGAATGATAAATTGTGTGAAAGAACCAGTGAAGGCCTGACCCAAAGATTCTAAGTCTGTATCTCCTAATATTCCTAGGACGTAATCTGTAAATCCCAGGAACACTATATTGCTATAAAAAAAGCTATTTAAAATGAAAATATACAACATATAAGGCCAGATATATTGAAAGTTCCTATGCTTTTTCTGGTTTAGAAAGTCAGAGATAAAGGTTAGAGTTTAGGAGATTTACATTTGAACACAAAACGAATTCTAAAAATTAATCACAATTTGGTTATTTGAAAATCATTCAATAGAGAAGTACCTGAAATTTGATTGAAAAAATTGAGTTGTGAAGAGCAAAGCCATAACCTACTGTGTGCCAGGCAGGCCCTGATCTATATTTCAAGCTCTTAGGATTTTGAGAAAAGTTCTCATGTGTTTCATGTTAGCCTTGTAATGACTGCTCTGAAGCTCTCACATGTGAAGCTCTGGCCTCCTACTTGTCATCCCCTTCTCTGGTTTTATGGTATAATTAAAGGCATGAGTCATTACTAGTAAATGAAAGCAAAGCAAAGAAAACAAAACAAAACCTCCTTTGATAGTATATGTTTTTTGCAGTGTGTGTGCCTTCATGTATGAATGTATTTGCATCTCTATATTTATTTGCATATATGTCTGCACATGTATATGTCACACTTCACAGGTGGGTAACTAGAATCCAAATTTCCAGCCTCGAGTCATGGACCCAATGATGTCATGAAACTTGCACAGCAGTTACTCTTATCTTCAATCCATTTTGAACTTCCTTCCACCATTACTTTTTTTCCTTTTTGTTCTTTTTTTTTGTCGGAGCTGGGGACCGAACCCAGGGCCTGGAGCTTCCTAGGTAAGCACTCTACCACTGAGCTAAATCCCCAGCCCTCACCATTTCTTTTAAAAGCAAATTAATTTACCACTAATGGAATGATGTGAAGTTTAAATGTATCAGTATATTTTTCCAGGATGTCTACATAGTTTATATTAAAAAAAGATAATAATTTGAGACACTAATTTCACTTTTTTTCATATCCCTACATGAAAGAATCTAGAAATGGTGTCTATAAATCTGACCTACACGTGAGAAAGGATGATGATGCATCTTTGTTCAGAGGAGATACTCAAGCTTAGTTTGCCTTTCACAGTAGGGTAAGTTCTTGTCCCAACTTTATATTTATAACAGACTTAATTTCTAATCAACATACAGACACAAAAATTTTACCTGAGCTATTTATTCCTCATGAGAATGTAGAATATTCAGGGTTATGTATCAGAAGGTAAGTTATTTTATTTCCTTGAGTTAAAGAATAATACATTCTTTTTCTGATTCCACATAATCAGAAATTAAAACATGGCATAAAATATTGAGAAATAAATAAAAATGAATATTTGATATAAAAATAGTGGTGATCATTTCAGGACATATCAGAGCTAAGTTGCATGGTTAGAAATAGTTATGTCCCTTTTTCAATATGCTTCTATTTCCTTAGGTGTTATGGGGTTGTTTAACTGGTTTATCTGTTCCTGATTTAACTTCAGTGCCTGGTATGGGTCTAGGAAATGTCCATTTTTAACCTGTAAGTTCATGAACACACACACACACACACACTCACACACACACACACACACACACAGACACACACACACACACGGAGGTCAAAATACAACTTGTGAGGGTCAGCTCTCTTCTTCCACCACGTGGGTCCTGGGTATCAAACTTAGGTTGTCAGGCATGGGACAAGCCTGGGTCAAGCATATTCAAACCATGATGATGCCTTTATCACTATAGGCTAGTTTTTGCTTCCTGGAATATACACATGGATTCAGGATACAAGCTCTTGTCCCTACTCTCTTCTTTCAAGATTTCAAGTTCAGTCCTTGCTTCTGCCTGGCTGTATGGTGGCTGTGAGCTTTCTTTTGGCTCCTTCCAGGCAGAGTCATAGAGGAGGATCAATAACAGTTAATCAGTATTTTCCACACATTACTGTACTAACATGGGTCCCCAGGGCAAGGTCCATCAAGGCAGGGCAATAACCAGGCTAGCTTTTACTTGCTCCTAAGAATGGTTTTTAAAGATTCTCTTCTAATCATCCTGGTCTACAAAACAAGTTCCGGGCCAGCAAAAGCTACATTGTAAGATCTTGTCTCAAACATAAAGTGTAACAAAATACAATAAATACAATAAAATATAATAAACACAAGAAAAATAAAATTTTATACTCATAATCATAGAAAGATTATTTGTCCTCCACATTGATGCTTGCATGTCAGAACAGGATTCAATGTAAAATTGACTTAACACTCTTCCAGGCAAGCCACACATCCAGGGAGGGGCTGATGTGAGCAGATACACACTGAGTTGTAGTGACGTAAATCTGAGCTGTTCTCGCCATACTGAACGTGTTACCTTTAATCCTCTGTGGCTAAGACCTCGTATGAACAACCCTAAGAAACCTAGGCTCTCCCGTTCTGTCTTCAACTCATTAAGTCTCTCAGAAACCACGTTAGGATTCCCAGTGTGTTCCGTTACCATAACCTTTCTCTGCCTGAGGTATCTCATCTGTAAAATAAGAATAAAAAGCCTCTTTGTTTAACAAACACTTAATGTGGCTGAGACCCGGGAGCTGTCCCAGGTGCTGAACACAGAGTACAGCCAGACACAGGTTCAGTGCTCATGAGAGTTAAAAGCTGAGCTGGGAGAGATACATAATTAATATGATCATATATTTATATAATAAAGAACTTGGTAGTGGAAAAGCTTGAAAGAAAAAACTAAAGCAAGGAAAAGAACAGAGAATCAAAACAAAAGGTACAGGTGTGGTTAGACTGGAAATCACGCCCACTGCAAAACAGGCAGGATGGCACAAGTTCACTTCTGAAATAAATAACTCTAAAGTTCCAGTTCTGTGCTCAGAAGAAAAAAAGTGCCTATTAAAGATAAAACTTTTAAAAAGTTTTGTTTTTCCCCAGACAACATCTTATGGAATTGCTAACCAACTGGACTAATTGAAGAAATGTTAAAAGGGTGCCACATAGACGACATAGTAATTAAGAATGCAAACTGCTTTTACAGAAGATCTGAGATTGGATTCAGGCTCCCGTGTCCTGTGACCAACAACCACTTGTTATTTCAGCTTCAGGGGATCTACCGCCCCCTACTGGCTTTCTTGGACATCATGCTCTTATGTGTATACACACACACACACACACACACACACACACACACACGTACACTCACAGAGATAATTAAAAATTAAAAAGTAGACTTTGAAAAAGAATGTTACAGAAGAAACATTTAAGGAGACAAAATAATGAGTCAGAAATTGATATTCATACACAGAAATCAGTGCATGAGGGACAGAGTAATTTAAACAGAACTAAAATTAACTTTTTCAGTCATGATTGCTCTGCAACATGAAATAATAGCAATATATGTTCACATCTGAAGTAAATATAAAATAAACCGCAGGCTAGACCAGATGGGAAGTAGTAATTGGAAATATAGATTCCACATGCTACGTATTAATACAACTAAAGAAGTATTTAACAAGGGGTGAGTCTGGATTCTTTGACACATATTGTAAATACCAGGTGTGGTGGGAACACATAAAACAAGTGCTTTAATTTTTTAATACATCTCGATGCTGAGGACCAGGGATTCCAGAACATCTGCTTACATCCTGCTACCAGAAGAAGAGTGTCCTCATCTTTAGTGCCCATTCTTGGGAAGGTGAATAAAAAAGCCGGGTTATGTCTACTGGGTTTGAAGAACATGTGGACTGTGACGAGTGGGAGCCAGAGAGCCTGCAACATCCACAAAACACAGTACTGGGGAGAACAGTGAAAGATTCAAAGAAGATCACACTGTGCCTGGGCCTCCTTCTGCTGACTCTTCTACTGACAAACTGGGACAGGTAATTCCCCACACATTCCAGGTTCACATAAACCTTCCTCTCTTGCCATAGAGATCTCGGATCTTCCACTTTTCCAGGAGTTTCTGGAACTATCCAAATGTTTCCAAAGATCTATAGGTCATTCCACATTTGGCCAGGTGTGCAAAGTCTTCCCACAGATCCTGAAAAGAAATCATACATTCTCCTCTTCCAGAAGGAGTGTTTTTTTTCCATCTTTATTAAATTGGGTATTTCTTATTTACATTTCAAATGTTATTCCCTTTTCTGCTTTCCAGGCTAACATCTCCCTAGCACCTCCCACTCCCCTTCCATAGGGGTTTTCCTCTCCTGATGCACCCCTACATTCTGCCCTTTCCCAACAATCCCATTCACTGGGGAGTTCAGTCTCGGCAGGACCAGAGACTTCCCCTTCCACTGGTGCAGGACTCCCAGCTGCCGAGAAGGTTCTTTTCTGCACATGTGCACACACGTGTGCTGATGAGCCCGCTAACCCTCCATTCCTCTGGGGAACGTTGCCCTAGAGATATAACAGCCAGAATATAGGCATCGAGGCCCTGGCAGCCTGAGAGTACTGCAGAGGCTGACAGTCTCCACTGCCCCTTCTGTGACAATCAGTGTTGAATGTCTGGGGATTCTGAAGTGGCTTTTGTTGTATCGACTGACTTGTTAGCAGAAATGTGAGAGCATCAGTAACCCACACAGAGGTGGCTCATATCTCAGAGGTGACAGTCGTGGAACTTGTGCTTGCCCAGATGCCCTTTTATGGTGTGGATGTGTTTCTCTCCCTCTCCAAGCAGTCTTCGGTGCAGGGAAAAACCCCGTCATCTCTCTCTCCATAAAAGGATATTCAACTCCGGGTTGAAAGTCAAACCAACAGCCATGTGTGCCGTGGAACAGCAATGAGGAAAGATTCCTTTACGTATGCAAATGTATTCCGAGTGATACTTTGGATTTATAATTGTAAGATTATTACCAGCAGGTAATGAAATTAAGATTTCAATATCGTGCTCCATTTAAATGGCAGGTAAGCTTTTGGCTGGATCAGGAATCAGTACATTGTTGGGTAAATACTAATCGGGCTGTGATGACATCCCGTAATTAGTTGGGGCTTGGGGGGGAAATAAGATTTCCTTTGCTACCTGCCATTTTAGCTCAAGTCAACTTTGAGGCTTCAGGGTTTCCATTAGAAGGAGGAGATGGTGGAAGCAGTTCTCCCAGCTCGGGGAGAGAGTCTAACTCTAGACCTGGGTAATTAGATCAACAGTTAGATCTAACTGCAGACACACAATAGGATGGAGTTCAGGCTGATTAGCCACACAAAGTCATTAGGTGGATCAATGAAAAGTCAGCATTTCTTTTTCCTGAGCAGAACAATCCACACTGGAGCTGCACGTGGTTGGCTACAGGCTCGTGTCTCTACAGGTGGTCTCTGTGCCACCTGCAGGTATAGGATGGAGTACAGTCTTTGTCCCAAGCCTACAGTTAAGAGGTACTCATGCTGTCTCCGGGCTAGAAGGAACTGAAGTTCAGAGATGTGTTTGTTCAGGTCCACACAGCAAAGGGAAGGGCAGAGAGAGATTCACAGTCGGTATGTCTGACGCTTTAAGACATCCTCAGAGACACTGCTGCAAATCTCCACGCCCACCCATTGATCCCAAAGCAAGAGTGACCATCAAGATATCTAAGACTTGACTTCCACTGTGCACGGAGAAAAACTTCTGTCCGAGTTGAGGTCTCTTCTAGGGTGCACAAGGAAAACCTTCTTCCAGTCCCTCCCACCAGCTCTGGGGGGGGCGGGAGAGGGAGCAGGCAGGGTCCCCCTATCTTTACAGCTGCAAGGCTGTTTCAGGCTCAGTCCCCACCTTCCGGGTTTAGGGTGGGTTGGGGGTGGGGTTTTGGAGAGTCATGCCTGGACTATCTGAGATTGAAGAACACACGGAGGGGCTCCAGGGCTCGTGCGCCCTCTAGCGCCAGTCAGAGGGACGATATCTCCGTGAGATCTCACCTGGGAGACCTGCATCCACCTCTGACCTGGGCACAGCCGTATCCCTCCAATTTGAGAGGGAAACCTGCCCTTTGTAGGTCCGTGAGCGCCTAATAGGGCTACAGGAAGAGCGTTTAGCTGCACAAGGTCTTGGATTGGGTCTTCAGCGCTACTTAAAGAACAAAACAGGGCATTTCGACCAACCCCTTTCTTTTTAAATCAAAAACGGATAAATGGAGCCTAATTGCAGTTTCTACTTAAGTATTTTATCTATCCATTTCCTCCTTTCTTTCTCTCTTTCTTTCTTTGTGTGTGTGAGAGATATGTATGTGTACTCGTGTGTTTGAATGTGTACTGTGCAGACATGTGTGTATGTGTGATATGATGTCATAGATTTTCATTGCTTTCCTATCAGATTCTCTGCAGCAAGTTCTTTCAGTCAAAATCAGACTCATTGATATGACGAGTTCTGCTTGCCACTTTCCTCTCTGGATTCCCTAACTCTGCCGTCCCAGGCTTTAATTATAGGCAACCTCCACACCCACCCCCTCTGACACCTCCCCCATTTATGTGGGTTTCCAGGGGAGGGGAGTTGTACTAGGTCTCTGTGCTTCGATGGAAAGTGCTTTAGTTGTGGATCCATCTCCCTGGTTTCTGCAGTGTATGTCGGATGCTCATATTTGACTGAGCGAGTGTTTTGAAATTGCAAAGGAATGATACCTAAGCCATCTCAGGCCAGGGGGCCATGACTCTTGGTGCATTTGGAATGTAGGTGGCAGTCCTCAGCCTCATCAGTGTCTCTGACGCTGAAATTGTAACCTTTTCTTTTTCTTTTTCCTTCTTATTTTTTTTTATATTAGTGTCTATTCATTATCCACAGTGCTGGGTTGCATCAAGACAACTACCTTTAACCATGTCATGTGCTTTACCCTATCCGAACTTCCTGCTCTCCCCCATCCCCCACCCCCCTGCCTAGTCTCCTTCCTTCTCCAGGCCTTTGTCTGCCTTTGTGATATATGGACATATTTGGGTTCTTTTTGTTTTGATTTTTTTTTTTGGATCCGTTAAGAACCCATAAAGATTCTGTAAAGAATTACAGGACTCACAAACCAGACAATAATTACAGTATTTGTTTCTCGGTGTCTAGTTGATTTTACTTAATGCGGAGGTCTCCAGTTTTCCTACCAAAGACTTAATTCCTTTCCTTTTGTGGCTGGATAAAATTCCATTTTGTATGTGTACCAGGACTTATTCAATGGTCTACTGATGGTTGCTCAGGCTGATCCCACATCTTGGCTACTGAGAATGGTGCCAGGGTAACATTGGTGTGCAGGTGTCCTCTGATGTGTTGCCTCTGAGTCCTGTGGGCTCGGTGTCCAAATGCTCAGGCTGACACCCATTCATGGAGAGGCTCTGAGCCTAAGCTGTGTGCTCCCTCTTTGGACGGAGGCTTTGCATGAGATGACTGTGTGTGCCTGTGTGTGTGTGTGTGTTTGTGTGTGTGTGTGTGTGTGTGTGTGTGTGTGTGTGTTTGGTGAATGACTGTGCACTCTTACATTGGGACTCTTCATGGAGTTTACGAAAGCTATAGCTGTGTTGGTGAGCATTGGAGATAGATGTTTACAGCACCCCATCCCTCTATCCCTCCTTACCCCTCTGCTTCCTTCTGCTCCTTTTCCCTTCCCCTTCTTTGCCAACTCCATCTTTCAAGACAGTGTCTCACTATATAGCCTAGGCTGGCCTCATGCTTGCAATGATTCCCCTGCCTCAGCCTTCCAAATACCAAGAAGTCCTTTCCTTGGAGGAAGAGAAAGACTCTCAGAGGTGCAGTTGTGGGCATGGGTTTCCAGGAGAGGAGTAGACACCAGACTGTCTGACTTTGTACAAGGAAACTAGGACCAAAGCAGATAGCATTGGGGACAGTGAGGTTGGCCACTGTGCCCACTCCATGTCCCCTGCGCCTAGAACCGGAGCTCTGGCAAGTCATGTTTTCTAAGCCATCAAGTCATTTCAGTGGTCAGATAAAACATGGCACAGGGATCCTTGGGAACATGTAAAGAAGAAATTATTACCTACATTTTCTAGTCTAGGAAAAGAAAGGGCAGTCAGAATCTGTGTGTGTGTTTGTGTGTGTTTGTGTGTGTGTGTGTGTGTGTGTGTGTGTGTTCATGTGTTGGGTCATAGCAGGAAACAGTGTGGATAGCAGGATTTCAAGATATTCTGAAATTTGAGTATTTTCCTGAGCTTCTGGGTAGAGATATGGTGTGTGGGTCTTTTTGGTATTTGATCTTTTAAACAGAGAAGGGCTAATATTGGGAGGGTCCATCCCAAGCAAAATGGACAAATACCACATGGTTTTCCTCATTTTGGGGGCCCTAAAATTCTTTAAAGTTTCATTGTGTTCGTAGGAAATGGGAGAAGGAGTTCTGGGGGAGAAAGGGGGTTGAGCATAGACCTTGCTGGATGCAGAGAAAGAGGTGCTTCTCCTCTGTGAGCCAGCAGACTGGCCAGGACAGCATCAAGTGAACAGGCAAACCATATTGTCATCACTAGGGGGAACCATGGTGAATTAGGATGAAAACTATCACTCCTCTCCTAAACCAAATTCCCCAGGGCCTGTGGGCCATCTCTTACACTGACTAACAAAGGCATCAATATCAGAGCTGAGAGAACCACATCTGAAACTTGTCACATTACTCAGTTTCCCCTCTGGAAGAAACAGATCAATTACAGTCAGGACCAGCTTAGGCACAGCCTAAGTTCCAGCTGCCTTTTCCAAGGCCACCACCAGCCTTGTTAGTGAAGGTGATATGGCACTGATGAGTGGGCTGCATTCTTGGGTTATGGTTATTCTAATACAATCAGTGTAGGAGACATCTGTTGCCGGACATAGCACCGTAGGCATGGCCATGCCTGGTTGGTTTCTATTAATATCATTCATGAATCACAGGCTTAAGTAGATTGAGGGGTGAAAGTGTTTGTGGCTGTGGGACCACTTCCCTACTGGGGACTTGGCAGGACTTGGTCTACCCTGGACTTTCTCCAGTATCCTCCCGTTATGTCCTTTCCAATTAAGGTGTTAAATCAGAGAGAGAATGGGTCCAGGTGTTATCCTGGAGACCGTGGCTCTGACATCACGGAAACATCGTGTGATCAGGCTGAATTAGCACACACTCGATGTTCTCATGCTCTTCTTCAAGCCAGTGGCCTCTGCACTGAGCCCCATGATTATTGATTAGTTTGTGAATGTAAGACTGAAAGGGGTGGGGATGCAGTATTGCCCTGTACATGGCAGCCGGATGTCTTTCTGTTGGCAGAGCCCACATCGGAATGACTGTGGCTCCAGACAGAGTGCCCAGGGCTGAGAATTTGAATTATGATCCTTGAATCCCTAACGTAATGAGCCATCTCCCAGGCCCTGGTGCTTTGTTGATGACTCTGCAAGTTGCATGTTTAATAAGTAAGGAATCAAAACATGAGGAATGGGAAGAAGAGAGTGTTTGCCTCCTCTGCCCACCCTCTCTGCTCCCAGGGAGGTTGTGGCAATGGCAGGTTGCCCTCATCTTCTCAGTGAACTGGACTTCGTGGATGTTCTGAGGACCTTGGAGAGGGCCAGAGAAGCTGCTTTGTTCTGCAGGATGTTTCAGACTCTTGAAGGTTCTGGATGAATTCCAGGTGAATGGATACCTTTACCTCACAGAGAGGGAAATCAAGAGGCTCGATTATTGCACCAGCATCTGGAGTCTGTAGGACCCGTGGGGAGGACTCTGTACTTTGTCAGCAGTGGTGGGGACACTGGATACTGCAGTCACAGCCTGAGCAGTTCTGTCCCACTCAGGGACCTCCATTCAGGTAAAGCTGGATCCCCTACTACACCACAGGGGGAAATCAGTGAGTTTATTACACAGAGAAGGTGACTGCCACTGTTTCTGATTTGAACATGGGCATGTAGAGAGAGCTTTATACACAGTTCTGTGGCTTTTCAGGCACCATTGTTCAAAAGATATAATTTACAGCAAGGTTGAAGGACAAAGTGAAGTTTAAAAATTAGGTAAAATATAGTGATTGAATATACTTGTTTTTATTTAAAGTTTTTTTTAGATTTATTTTGTTATTTTATATGTACCTGCACCTATGTGCGTGTGCTATATGCATACGGTAACCTTAGATATCAGAAGAGGGTGTCTGATCCATTCGAACTGGACTTATGGATGGTTGTGAGCTACCACGTGGGTGCTGGGAATGGAACTCGGGTCCTCTGCAAGAGCAGCCATTGCTCTTTAGGACTGACCCATCTCTCTGGCCCATCACTTGTTTCTCTTAGGTTTGTAAATAAAGTTCCAAGATGGTTTTATGAGTTATATCGTTTGAGTCTAGGGATGAGAGTGGATTAGTAACAGCGTAAAACCAGAGGCCATACACTTCCTGACACTCAGTAAGGACAGTTTCAATTGTGTGCGTGTGCACACACGCATGAACGTGCATGTGTATTGTTTGCAGATTCCCTTGGAGGCCAGAAGAGGACCTCAGGTTCCCGGGAGCTGATTTACAGGCAGCTGTGAGCTGCTTAAGTGGACCCTAAGAACAGAATTTGGGTTCCCTGCGAGTTTGAACATGCTCTTAACTGATGGGCTCTCTTCAGGCCCATGTGTTTCTCAGCCTCGACTGAGATATCTTTACGAAAACGTGCACTATCTCTGCAGGCATCCTTGGCTGGGTCGGTTGCGTTGATGTTTCTGATGCTCAGCCATCAGGAGACAAAGGATAGACCACAGAAGATAGCTTCTCTCCATTTTAGCGTCACCCTTAACTCTCCAGTTCCTCTATCCTTTCTTGTTTGAACCACAGGCACAATTCTGCTTCCTCCAGGACTCTGGAGGTGTGTTCTCGTCGGCTGAGCAAGGACGTGAGGTTAAGAATAAAGGTCAGCATGACTCAGTGCCTTTTCCTGTACTACGTATGAAATGTTTTGGCTGGAATTAGGGCTGGGGCTGGTTCAGGAGTGTAAATTAGAGACAGCCTCAAAGTCTCTTGGGTTGAGCCTCTTTTATAACTTAGAGTCTCTCTGGGGAGCACGTCACCAACCACACCAACTTTACCCCTGAAAGGATGGCTGAACACAGGCTTTGGGGCCAAGATACTTCTGCAAGCTGTGAGACTGTGGAGTCAAACTGCTGTTGGGTCCTCAGCTTCCCAGCTTCTGTCACATGCAGCTCTTCAGCTTGACATTACAAACTGGAGGGGAAGAGAGCTGGGAGCTCGTTACCACGGGTGTCTTGGAAAGTTTGGGGGCGAGTTCTGCATTAATTATGCCTCATTTGAATAATGAGCAAATGCTATTTATTTTCTTGGAGAGCTGCTCTGAGGGAAGCAGAGAGGCTTCTCCTACGGTAAGCCTAGTGGCCCGTGTGCCAACAGCCCATCACTTGGGGGTGGGAGGGGGAGGCAAGGGTGATATTTTAAACTCTCTGTTATTGAAGGAAGCACCCATAACTGGAACATTGTGGGGCGATTGTCAGCTGTTTCTGTGAGAAAAGGCCTGTTGTCCGCCAACATCTTCTCCAGTCCTTTCAAAGCTGCTCTCTACTGTGCATTGGAGATGGTCTAAAATCTGCCCATCTCATCTCCCCAAATCATGTGTTCTTCTTCATCTGTTATGGGGCTGAGCAGAATGGTGGTGAATCATGTGGCCACTTTAGTGGTCATGAGGGGGACTCCACAGGAAGAGAGGTGTTCTCACACCTAACACCCAGATCTGCCTGATCTTGCCCTGGGTCCTTTAAAAGGACGGGCATCTCTGCACCAAAAAGCATTGATTCCTCTGTACATATGGATATTTAAATCTGATTGGGGCTCATGATCTAGTCTAGGTAAAACAAGCATCCTATGTGCATTTTCTCTGTGATTTTTTTTCTTTTTGTAATTGGCTGCGCAGAGTGACTTCGTCTCTCATGTGGTACAGGAAAAAATGAGCCAGATTGCTTCAGCTCTGTAATGTAATCACATACCTTCATGCCTTTGGCTGCACCCAGCAACCTTCCTTCCCAGAACTACTTGCCCATCAGTCTAGGACAGAGTTCAGAGCCATAAACAAAAGTACAGAAGGCTCATGCCTGATTCTGTTGAGTGTGCAGCTCAAGAATTCACACATGCCAGCACTTACGAGGCTGCACACTGGAGCTGCACACACTTAACATTATGATATTGCAGAGGATGGGAGGGGCTGTGCACACATGCCAATTTCATACTCCAGGGAGATACAGGACTTCATGTTCTTGGGGTTTTGGAGCCACCAAGTCCCAACGAATGTTCTTCATGCAAATATCATGAGTCTTTAAGCAAGACTTTAAAACAATGGTGCACTTCTCATATATGTGAAGAGACCCTGTGGTGGTTTGAATGTGCACTGCCCAGGAAATGGCACTATGAGGAGGTTCTTGGAGGAGGGGTCTCCCTGTGGGGGTGAGTTCTCGAAATCCTTCTCCCAGCCATGTGGGAGACAGTCTGCTCCTGGCTTCTTTTAGATGAAGATGTTGAAGTCTCAGCTCCTTCTCCAGCACCATGTCTGTCTGCACACTGCCATGACCTCTGCCTTGATGATCATGGACTGAACCTCTAAACCTGTAAGAGAACCCCGATTAAATGTTGTCCTTGGTCATGGTGTCTCTTCTCAACAGTGGAAACCTAACTAAGGCCCCAGACTGGATAGTTCATGGGATTGCTCTAATGTCCTTGGCACCATCACTCTTTTATCTTCTGCAATGGCCCAACCCAATCTCTCTCCAGTCCAGGGTGCTCCTCCAGTCTTGGTTCTCACAGGACTCCCCTATACAAGGCACTTTCCTCAGAGTCTCCTAGTGACTACAATACCACCAGCCATGGCATCCTCTTCATTGATAGGGTGAAGTCTATTCTCAAGGACGGGGACCAAGTCTCCCATTTGGTTTTGTAGAAAAGCAAAGCATCTCTACAGGGACAGGGCACAGATTCTGGGGCTTAGAGAGACGGCTCAGCCACGAAGAACACTTGTTCCTCTTGCAGAGGACCCAGGTTCTATTCCCAGCATCCATATGATGGCTCACAGATGAAGTGTTGGCCAGTTTCAGGAGATCTAATGCCCTCTCTTGGCCTCTTCAGACATCATGCAGGCACGTGGTGCACACCGTTCCGTGTAGCCAGAACATTCACACATTTCATAATATAAATACATCTGATTTTTAAAAGGTATGAGCTTTGGGTTATGGGCATGGGTGATGCTGAGCATGGATCCCAACAGCTCTCTTTTAAGGGGAGGAGGGACACCATGAGTTTGGAACCCGGTGGCTGTAGGTGAGGGAGCACCGTATGGTCATGTCAGTATAATGCCTCCCGGTTTGGAAGTGCTCATCTCAGGGCTCTGATGGTGCCCATGAGGCAGAGGTCTCAGCACTGAGCTTGGGAACAGTCAGCACCAGGGGAAGGCGGCAGGTGAATGACTATGTCTTTCTTCAAATAAAATGAAAGAGGGTCTTTTCCCCGTGTTTTCTGTCATCATAGAGTTCTAAAAACCCCTATGGCTCAGATGAACTTAATTTGAAAGTCATTACAATGAAGATGGGGGGTGTGAGCTGACAGTTCTTTAAGGAAATATTTGATGAGCCAAGAAAAAAGTGCCAGAGTTAATATTATAAACAGGATTAATGAGCAGGGTGGCTGCAAAAATTCATAAAAGAAAATAACAACACAACACGCAGGCCGTCCTCTCTGTTGGCCAGACAGGCTTCTGAGAGTGTGTCCTGAATTGTCTGCATTAAATGGTTGAGGCTCTAGGCTCACCCACATGGCCGATGTTGTCTCTCATCTAAACTTGTCAGGAATAACTTTATGTTTTTTTTTGTACAAATTTACTGAAACTTGCTACTTGGCTTGTAGATGGTGTGTTCTGCCTATATCTTCCTGGGCTGAGAAGGTCCAGCAAGCTCTCTGGGGGTTCTTTTTAAACATAAGTGCACCAATAACACAGAGGAGGAGTCCATCTTTATGACTGAAGTCACACCCTCCAAAGTGCTGCTTCCCAATGATGTCATCTTTGGTGACATCTTCCTATGGGTGGGGTAGGGGAGACAGATCACAGCAACTGCTACCGATGGAGATGGCTCTCCTCCAGCTTGGCTTCTGTGTGGAGGGAGCACAGGCAACCTAAGTCCCAAGCATGTCCCTGTTATGTCTTCTTGGCCCTAATGTACCCTGCACCATGACCCTCACCCTGCAACAGCTGCCCTTGTGTGCACCAGAGCTCAGCTTCCCTGATGTCAGGCACCTGGGATCTACCTCTATCTCCTTTTAAACCCATTTGTTAGCTAAAGGATATGGGTCGGCAGGTAAACTGCTTGCTGTACATGCATGGAGACCTGAGCCTGGATCCCCAGAGCCAACTTACAAGTCTAAAGTGGTAGCATCCACTCGGACACCAGAATCAGGAAGACAGAGACCTGGGGAACTCTGAAGTTCACTGGCCACCCCAAAGTCAGTGTTTTACTTAGGGTTATACTGATATGAACGGACACCATAACCAAGGTAATTCTTATAAAGACAACATTTAATTGGGGTTGGCTTACAGGTTCAGAGGTTCAGTCCATTACCATCAAGGTGGGAACATGGCAGCATCCAGGCAGGCACAGTGCAGGAGGAGCTGAGAGTTCTACATCTTCATCTGAAGGCTGCTAGGAGAATACTGGCTTTCATGTAGCTAGGATGAGGGTTTTAAAGCCCACACCCACAGTAACACATTCACTAAAACAAGGCTCATCCACTCCAACAGGGCCATTCCCTCTAATGCTGCCAGACCTGGGCTGAAGATACACACACACACACACACACACACACACACACACACACACACGCAGGCACACAGGCACACACGCACCCAAACCATCACAGGCATCAGTTCCCAGATCCCAGTCAGAAAAGCCTACCTCAAAAACCAAGACAGGAACTGGGAAGATAGCTCAGCATGCATTAAAAAATACATTTATTTTAGAATTCTCAAGGGTAGTTGCAATTTCTCATATAACTTACATATGATTTCCATATATTAGCATTGTACATAATCATATGAAAATAATTAGGAGAAATTAACCTTTGGAAAAAAAAGTACTTTTTTCCTTCCCATCTCCTGCTCCCACAATGACAACTCTGAAACTGATTATTTATTAACAAATTCCTAAGCCACAAACTATGTCTCATTCCCAGACTAACTTATTTAACCCATTAAAATTATTCTGTGTCTTCTACATGGTTATTACTGCGCTTTCATCCCCTTTCTTAGCATCTTCCTCAACATCTCCTTTAGCATCTGCTGCAGCGTCCCTCCCTGGGTCTCCTTTTATACACTATTTCCCAGAATCCTCTCTTCCTGCCAGTGTCCCGCCTTCTATTTCCTGCCTCAGCTCATAGGTCATAGACTTTTTTATTGACAGGTGATGCTTTAAGAGATTCTCTCTACATACCATGGTGCATTAACATCAACTAAATGACTCATTTTAAGTTCTCGTTTTTACTTTTGTTCATGGGTCTTTTTTGTGTTATGTCATGTGGCTGCAGAACCTGCAAAGGCCAGAAGAGGGAGGCAGATCTCCAGAGCCAGAGTCAGTTGTGAGGATGCTAAGGGTTCTGAATAGCTGAGCCATCTCTCCTGCCCCTAAAGGACACAATTTTGTCACAGTAAGGGGAAAACTGGACACTACTACTCCTATGCCTTTTCACACTGTAGATTCCAATCCACACTGTATTTAGAAGCTAAGTGTCCTGTAAACGTATTAAAGTTTTTTTATTCCCACTTCGGGGGGGTACCTATCCCTGCATTTCCCCTAGACATTGAAGGTTGTCAAGGTATGAATGGCCCGTTTTCCAGGCTCTTTGCTTATGATCCACCTGTCTGGTCTACTGAGCCTCCGTACCCGATCCTGTAGGTCCTCGATCTCTGATGATCACCTCATCCTTGTGGATTCACACTTTTGAACTCTGATTTCCAATTTTTCTTGTGCAGCCGTAGGGATGTTTGGCACCAAGTGATGTCGTTCAGCACGTGCTATTTCACAGATAAAGGTCCGCTGAACTTTAAAATATTCATTTGAATAATTTAATTATATAAATAGTATTATGATCTGGTGTGGAATTCAAATATTTCACCACCAAGGAACTGAATTTAGCACGTTGTGTAACCTTTTAAAAACCATTCTCTGGTTTTAAATTTTGGTGTGTGTGTGTGTGTGTGTGTGTGTGTGTGTGTGTGTGTGTGTGTGTTTTCATGTGTTTCACAGTGTCAAGGATCTCATCTACAAAATCTGCACAGATACATCCCAGAATAGACGGGTGGAGACTCTGGAAGCTCCCCTCCCCCAACTGAGGAACTACTGGGAACTGATGACTACAGGGCAGAGGGCCCGTTTTCTTCATGGATTTGGCCCTTGACAGCTGTCCATGCTCCCCTGGATGTTTGTACCCACCCCACACATCTAGTCAGAATGAAATGGACTCAGCAGTTTCTATTAAAATGCAGATGGAATTAGGAGGGAGGGAAGGGGAGGGACTTGAGGGGAGGGGATTGGGATGGATTTGCTCAAACACATTATGTGTATACCATGTTCTTGAGGAAAAAAAATAAAAACAAAGTAAATAAATAAATAAATAAGTAAAATAATAAATAAATAAATAATAAATAAATAATAAATAATAAATAAATAAATAAAATAATAAATAAAAAATAAAACTATGTAAATAAATTTGCTCATGTGTGCACATGTGCACGGGTTAATGTGTGTGTGGGGGGAAGGGTTGCAGCACCCTGCTACAAGAGGATACCATGCAGTATCTTTCTCTATGTGTCTCTGCCATTTTCTTTTGATGCACTGTGGTGGTTTGAACACGCTTGGCCCATGGGAAGTGCCACTAGTAGGAGGTGTGGCCTTGTTAGAGAAAGTGTGTCACTGTGTAGGCCGGCTCTGAGGGCTCCTAGAGTTCAAGCTCTGCCCAATGAGGAAGATGGATGCTCTTCCTGGCTGCCTGTGGCTGCAAGTCTCTTTTTGGGTGCCTTCGGATTTAGATATAGAACACTCTCCAGCACCATGTCTACCTGGACTCTGCCGTGCTTTCCACCATGATAATAACGGACTGAACCTCTGAAACTGTAACCCAGCCCCAATTAAATGTTTCCTTTATTAAGAGTTTCCTTGGTCATGGTGTCTCCTCACAGCAATGGAGCCCTAACTAAGACAGGTGGTGTCTTTGCCTGATCCCAAACTCTCACATTTTCATCCGGCCTGGAAGCCAGCAGACCTTAGTGATTCTGTTCCCCCTTCCTGTCCCTGGGGTTACAGGTTTCCCCTGCCTGTTTCATGATGACTGGGATCTGAGTTCAGGTCTGCTTAGGCAGCAAGCCGTTTCACCTACCCATCCTCCTAAGACCCATCATGTAGTTTTTAAGGCTTACCAGACCATTACGGTCAACATGCAAACACAAATTAGAGATGGCAAGTGCATCTTTACTTTTCCTTGTTTTGGTATATTTGAGTTGTTTCAGTGTCTTGACTTCACCTTGTTTTGGTATATTTGAGTTGTTTCGGTGTCTTGATTTCATCTTGTTTTGGTATATTTGAGTTGTTTTAGTGTCTTCATTTCACCTTGTTTTGGTATATTTGAGTTGTTTCAGTGTCTTGACTTCACCTTGTTTTGGTATATTTGGGTTGTTTCAGTGTCTTGATTTCACCTTGTTTCAGTATATTTGGGTTGTTTCAGTGTCTTGATTTCACCTTGTTTCAGTATATTTGAGTTGTTTCAGTGTCTTGATTTCACCTTGTTTCGGTATATTTGGGTTGTTTCAGTGTCTTGATTTCACCTTGTTTCGGTATATTTGGGTTGTTTCAGTGTCTTGATTTCACCTTGTTTCGGTATATTTGGGTTGTTTCAGTGTCTTGATTTCACCTTGTTTCGGTATATTTGGGTTGTTTCAGTGTCTTGATTTCACCTGGTTTCAGTATATTTGGGTTGTATCCGTGTATATGAATGATAGCTGAGAATTGGGAGACTTAGCGCGAGATGGGAAGGAGAAAGTGATGATGCAAAGATCTATTGGATCCCTGCCACTTGCCCTTGCATTCAACATTTCATATTTAAAGACAACAACAACCACCACCAACGACAATAGTCAACAACAAGGCATGCATGCAACAGGCTGGCAGAGAAGACACTAAAGGGAATTACATACTTGTAACCTGACTTTCTCCCCTAAAGCCTCATGTATTGAGCCGATGGATTTTGTTGTCAAACCCTGATGATTAATCCCTAGGACAGAGCCCTGTAACACTGTGATGAATGACACCGTGGTGGATGGGATAGTCAGAGCTTGTAATTTTCTTTTCTTGTAAAATCAACCCAGTAGGGAACTAATAATGACAGCTCACATATGTAAATAAAAGAGCCTTTTACACTGAGGATTGGAATTGTTACACTATATCCCAGTTCTTTGCATTTTATTTTCATTAGTGTGTTGTTTTCAGCGCCATGCTTGCCACATAGAAAACTGTGCATTTTCTACACTATGTATCTTTTGGGGGTGCACTCTGTAAGCTAAAGGCTAAATCAATCCATATCAAAGGGTTCCTCCCTGTCCTGTTTACAGAACTGAAATTAAACTGTTTTCACAAAACATTTCGCACTTGCCTGGCTCATTGTCGTTAGGGCTTGAGTGTGAAATTTCCCCAGGGTCTCAGCTGTGGGAACACTTTGTCTCAAGCTGATGGCACTGTCTAGGAAGGTGGAGGAATCTTTCAGGCTATGCCCTAGCAGACGTAGGTCACTGGGGCAGGAAGGAGGGAGCTAGCTGGTTTAGACCGAACTCTTGGCCGCCTGATCCACCCAAATATAAGCAGGGCTCATGCACGCTCTCAGTGACACAGATCAATACACTGTGGCCATGTAGTCATTGCCCCGACAGTCTGAACCCAATGACTGTGACTGTGTGCCCTAAACAAACCTCTATTCCTTTATATTGATTGTGTCATGAATTTAAACACCTTGACATAAAAATAATGTAAGTGTGCATCTGTGTGTGTGTCTCTGTGTGTGTGTGTGTGTGTGTGTGTGTTTGAGAGAGAGAGAAAGACAGAGAGACAGAGAGACAAGAGATAGAAAGAGACCGAAAGAGGGAGAAAGTGCATTACATTAAGTACGTATAATTTGCTCCTTGAATCATAAGGCGGTCAATTGGTTTGATTTATGTTCAATATTTGAATTCTTTAGAGTCATACAGCCTTATATTACGTAGCTAAAGCTAATAGTCTAAGTTTCTATTAAATAATAAATTGTCTTTATCCTTGAGAATTTCATACATGTAAACAATGAAACACCGCCATAACCTCTTCCATTTCACCGACTGCTCTGCCCAAATTCCCTGCCAATAACCATCCCTCAAAATTCATATCCTCTTTCCCAACCTATAACCACTAAGCCCAATTAGCATTGGTTATGTACTTATGGGTGTGTGACCATCTAGAGGAATGAGGGAATTCTACCAGTGACCAAACCCTCAGAGAAGAATGATTCTTTTACCCCAGCAGCCATCAGCACCCGAAAACCTCCTCAGTAAGGGATTCTGTCTAGCTGGTGGTCCTTTATAGACCTATGCAGGTGACCACAGCTGCTGTGAGCTCACGATTGCGGCAGCCACGTCCTGTCCTGAAGGCAGCAAACCAGAGCCCTTCTTCCCACCCTCTGGGTCTTACACTCTTCCCACCTCCTTGTCCAAGATGCTTCCCGAGTCCCAGGAGTTTAAAGAGACTGAGTGCTCATCCATAAAGGGGCATCTTTATTGCTTCCCACGCTAAACTGCTCTCTTAAGAAACTTTATTTTAGGGCTGGAGAGATGGCTCAGTGGTTAAGAGCAATGACTGCTCTTCCAAAGGGCCTGAGTTCAATTCCCGGCAACCACATGGTGGCTCACAGCCATCTGTAATGGGATCTGATGCCCTCTTTTGGTGGAATGTCTGAAGACACTGACAGTGTTCTCACATACATGGAATAAATAAATAAATCTTTTAAAAAAAGAATCTTTATTTAAATTTTTACTGGAACCAGAAACTTTTTCTTTTTATAAACCTGTATAACATTTACACATACACACACAGACACACACACACAAACACAAAAACACACACAAACACTCACACACTGAAACACTCACACACAAACACACACACACAAACACACACAAAAACACACACACACAAACACACACAAACAGAGAGGGAGAGGGAGAGGGAGAGGGAGAGGGAGAGGGAGAGAGAGAGAGAGAGAGAGAGAGAGAGAGAGAGAGAGAGAGAGAGAGAGAGATCTAAAGGACTAAAATATACTCCTAAGTCAAAGATAAAGCCCAGACACTTGTCAACAGGATGGTGCAGAGTTAAGGGTGGAATGACCGTGGAGCCTCCAGAAGGCAGGAACCACAGACAGAGGCTCTACCAGGGAGGGTGTCTCCTGTTTTTGAAGCCTTCATGACCAGGATTGGTGAACTGCAGACTAGCCATGTGGGTGTCAGCCTGCAAAGTGCACTTTGTATGGAGACTGACGTGGGCTGCCCAGGCTGCCTTGGTTCCCTCTCACGTCTAGGGTTGCTAGGAGAGTAGGAAATGTTTCACCAGGTTCAGTGGTATTATACAACCTGCAGTCATGGGTCACTTTCTCTGCTGTTAGCTGTCTGTGGAGTTTGGCTCCAAAATTCTTCAATAGCCTTGAAAGGGATTCTGTTTAACTCATTCTAGGTTGATCTGTCTTTGTTTTCCATAAAGGTTCCGTGAGATAGATAGTGATCTGCTCCCAGGAGTGAACCAATTTCTTGACCTTCTGAAACTTACGAATGGAGTACTTGGCTGAGGTTTGTTAGAATGTCAACCTCCTCCCAACACATATCTGTGCCTGGAAACTAATCCTTTATGTAGGTCTATTCTTCTGGTGTGTGTTTCTCTCTCTCTCTCTGTGTGTGTGTGTGTGTGTTTGTGTGTGTGTGTGTGTGTGTTTGTGTACATGATGGAATTGCAGAGAAGGCTGTCGAATCTGCCATTTATTTTTTTACTGTGTGTGTGCTTTCCTATTAAAATTGTTCTTAAGTGTCGTAAGAGTTTCTGTACAAGCTTCATTTTTAGGGAGAGGACCTTCCAAATGCGTCTTCCTCTGGTCTCAAGAGATGAGAATGAGTCATTATCATGGAGGGCTGAATGAGAGCTGCTGGTTGGTTCCAGGTGATGCTGTGGGCCCTAACTTTGTAAGATCGGCCCTCTGCGCCTGCCAGAGCCTCTGTGTTCTTTGAGCCCCTCCTTTGGAGGTGACGTATGAATTGCTTGTACTGTTTGCCTAGCACCGAGCCTCTTTTGAAATTGTTTTCCCTGCCTCCCTACACAGAGTGAATTGTGAAGTCCTTCCACATGGAAAACTGCTGTCCACATTGAACAGGGGAGAAGGGAGATTCACGGTAAAATACAAATGAAGAAAGCAGGAGTGACAGCCATGTATGCGAGACCCCGACAGCTAAGGGGGTGCGGAAACATGCAGGTGGCTGCAGAACTTGCAAAATTTGGTTGGCAATCATTCCTCCACAAAGCTCACCTAATTTAGCACCAAATATTCGGGTCCTTTGCTGGGTATCTTTCTGTAAATCCTCAATTGGGCTGTGTGTGTCTTCGTGTATATATCTGCATGTGTGTGTCTGTGTGTATGTCTCTGTGTCTGTCTCCCTTTCTGTGTCTGTCTCTCTCTCTCTCCCCCTGCCCCTCCCCCTCTCCTTCTCTCTCTCTCTCTCTCTCTCTCTCTCTCTCTGTGTGTGTGTGTGTGCGTGTGTACGTTCAGAGAGTGTCCACAGGGACAAGTGGCACTTTTGCTACCAGTCTTTGGCAATTTTGCTGTGATAAACTCTGAAAACGAGGACAGTCCTCCGATCCATTCCCTGCTGCTGGCCTTTCCCGTACAAGTCTTTTGAATTCTCCTTTCTTGGTTTTACAGATTCCCTCTAGTTCGTTTTACCACACCCCACCTCCATGATTTTCCTAGTTTGCTGTCATATAGTGGGCACCTCTGAAGTTGCAAACTCACTTCTTGTGCTGCGTTCTTCGGCCTGAGAAACCACATAATCTGGAAGCTTGTGCTAAACCTGGACACGTAAAAGTTACTAGTTATTAGAAATTGTGTTTAAATTTAAAAATCATTTCCTCATTTGTGTGGGCTCACCCGACACGTGTAGGCAGTGCTTACTGATTGATCATGGCGCCGTACACTTCTGACCTCACACAGACCCTGACGAGGATTACTTCCGGTGCTGTGTGACTTATTTCTTCTCCTTCCAATGAAGGTGCAGACTTGAGCCATTTCCGGTGTCAGCACTGAAATGACGTAGTTCCGGTTTCTCACAGGCTTCCGGCATCTAGGTTGAGTCCTTGACATGGGACATCCGGGACATGGCACAGCGTTCCGTCGGGCTGAGCAAGAGGGATCTCTGGTTTGGATTGTTTTCACTGCCCAGAGCACATGGATTAAATCCGCAGACCCATGAGTCTATAGTGGCTTCTGTGATCTCTGTGTGTTATTATCTTTTCAAATCCTCTTAGTTCTTGGCCGAGTCGCTGACAGCTGCCTCGCTTTGTGAACTGGCTGCCGTCGTTCTACTACAGCGATTTGATCGATGTGTCGCCTTCATTTGTTAGCTCTCGTAGCTCCATTTTCTGAGAAAGGCCGCTTCCCTCTGTGCGCATGGCCTCAGGTGTTG
>NC_086029.1:0-67500 GCF_036323735.1 Rattus norvegicus | reverse complement strand
TACTGTGACCCATTAAATAGCCAGTGACTGACAGTCTCCCAGTAAGTGCAGCACACACTAAAATGCTTTTGCTTGGCGTTGGGAGCTGTAGAATGTATTCATTTCTTGTCACATATCCTCAAGTATTCATGTTGGTGACAGTAGTTACTCTTCAGTTCTGCCATACAGGGAAGTGGGTCTATACACTGAGAGAAGAGAGTGGCTGGTGGTGAGTATGTAACAGGGAGTAAGAGAATCATTATGGTGCTGGGTCTCTCTTTCCTTTTTTTTTCCCAACTTGACAATCTGGAGCCAACTGAGAAGAGAGAACAAGTCAAGAACTGCCTCCATTAGATTAGTCTTTGGGTAAGTCTATGGAACATTTTCTTGATTAATGACTGTTGTGGGAGGACCCACCATTGTGGGCAAGTTCATCAGTACTCATGTGTAAAAGAATAGCCTTTTAGGCTGTAAGAAATAGTAATGGAGCAAGCCATGGGGAGTGTGGCGGTTTGAACAAGAAAGGCTCCCACAGTCATATATTTGAATATTTAGATAACAGGGAGTGACAGTATTTTCAAGGATTAGAAGGATTAAGAGGTGTGCCTCATTGGAGGAAGTGGGTGTGTCGACAAGGGTGGGGTTTGAGTTTTCAAGAGCCCCATGCTTTCTCAGAGTTTCTCTCTCTCTCTCTCTTCTCTCTCTCTCTGTCTCTCTCGGTCTCTCTGTCTCTCTCTATCTGTCTCTCTCTCTGTCTCTCTCTGTGTCTCTGTCTCTCTCTGTCTCTGTCTCTCTGTCTCTGTCTCTGTCTCTCTCTGTCTCTCTCTGTCTCTCTCTCTCTGTCTCTCTCTGTCTCTCTCCTCTCTCTCTGTCTCTCTGTCTGTCTCTGTCTCCCTCTGTCTCTGTCTCTCTCTCTGTCTCTCTCTCTGTCTCTGTCTCTCTCTCTCTCTCTCTCTCTCTGCTTACAGAGCAGTAGCTCTCTATTGCTCCCGTGTTATGCTCCCTGCCATGATGATGGACCAGACGTCTGAATCTGTAAGGGATCCTCCAATTACATGCTTTCATTATAGTAGTTCCTTGACCACGGTGTCTCTTCACAGCAACAGAACAATGACTGAGACAGGGAGCAGGCCAACAAGCAGAGCTCCTTGTTACTGCTTCAAGCTCCTGCTCTGGTTTCCCTCAGTGATGGTCTGTAACCTGTAAGGTAATAACCCTTTCCTCCCCAAGATAGTTTTGATCATGGCATTCATCACGGAGAGAAGGAAGCAAACTAGAACGTCACAGGTCAGTACATGAGCAAGTCTTACCTTTAAATTAAAACAAAGTGTCTATACGTCTCTATTTGTGGTTATGAGGTAAGCGTCTGTGGCTCTACTAGACACACTCTTTCTATAAGAAATTGTCTTATTTAGGGTTCCGATTGTTGTAAGGAAACACGATGACCAAAGAGCAAGTTAGGGAGGAAAAGGTTTCTTCAGCCTACACTTCTACATTGCTGCTCATCAGCAAAGGAAGTTGGGACAGGAACTCAAACAGGACAGGATCCTGGAGGAAGGAACTGAGGCAGAGGCTATGGAGTGGCACTGCTTACTGTCTTGCTCCTCATGTCTTGCTTAGCTTGCTTCCAGGACCACCAGCCTAGGAATGGTGCCCCTCACAGTGGGCCGGGCCCTCCCCACCAATCACTAAGAAAATGCCCTACAGCTGGATCTTATGGAGGCATGTTCTCAACTGAGGCACCCTCTTCTCTGATGACTCTAGCTTGTGTCCAGTTGGCATAAAATCAGCGTGGTGGTTACAATGTGATTGTCCCATGGGAAGTGTGGCACGAGTAGGAGGCATGGCCTTGTGAAAATAGGAGTGGCCTTGTTGGAGGAAGCATATCACTGTGGTGGTGATATGCTTCTTCTCCAACACCATGTCTGTCTAGACGCTTCCATGATTCCTGCCTTGATGAAAATAGACTGAACTTCTGAACCTGAAAGCCAGCCCTAATTAAATGTTGTCACTTGGGGTTGGGGATTTAGCTCAGTGGTAGAGCACTTGCCTAGGAAACGCAAGGCCCTGGGTTTGGTCCCCAGCTCCGAAAAAAAAAAAAAAAAACAAAAAACCAAAAAATGTTGTCCCTTATAAGTTTCCTTGGTCATGGTGTCTTTTCGCAGCAATGAAACCGTCAGACAACCAGCCAGTATAAAAACCCCCAAATAGCAGAATTAATCAACGATAGAAAGTATTTTCAAGTCCTGCAGTGATAAACTTATTCTAGAGAAGAAACAGCAATGAATGAGTCCAAGATAAGGTTGTCTCCAAAGAAACTCTTGGAGTGTAGATGTGGCTCAGGGAGACCCCATGGAGTGCACAGGGGCTTCTCAGGAGGAGAGAGCTACATGGTCAGGAACCGCAAAGCATTTTATTTTATTTTATTTTATTTTATTTTATTTTATTTTATTTTATTTTTTGGATCTTTTTTTGGGAGCTGGGTACCAAATCCAGGGCCTTGCACTTCCTAGGCAAGCGCTGTACCACTGAGCTAAATCCCAAACCCCGCAAACCATTTTAACGACATGGCAAATGGCATAGGAAAGATCTCAGCACCTCTGCATTGGAGGCACCATCAAGAGTTTTCTGAGGATAAGCTTACATGTGAGTAAAAGACGGGAACTTCCGGGGGCTAGATATGGTAACAGGGCCCGCAGGTGTATAGGAAGCCATCCAGTCGAAGGAGAGCCAGGCAAGACAAGCCAGTGCAAGAGCTCTTTGTGGTCATCTAGGGGCATTGAGCAGAGACCTCAAAAAATATTACAGGATGCAACAGAGTCTAACGTGCTCAGGGAAGCTAAACACCGGATCCTTGTAACACCTGACAGAAGCTCACGGCATCCTCATATTCCCTTATAAATTACTGTTTACTGATCATACAAAATAATGGGCTTTATGATACTTTCACGAATCGATAGATATAAACTTAGTTTGGCAGTCACTACTCTTGAGTTATCCTCGTCAAAATGTCCTCCGGGGGAGCCTCCACCTCACATCCACCTTCTGTAGTGATGGTTGGCTGTTCTTTAAGAAACCAAAGAGACCAATATGGATGTGGCCCAAGTTCAACTCATTCTAGACCCTTTCTGTTCTTCCTGGTCTCCTGCTTCACTTTTTGAGAACTCCATCTTGTCATTCCTTCGTCCCTCAGTGTCCTCTACCCCCTCATGTGTTCTTTAGTCTTTCTTCCACATTCACATCAATTTAATCTTTCTTACCCTCATCCTGGTCTCTTCTCTGCATGTGAAGGTTGGATGTATTTAAAAAGATGACTTTAGGGACCTGGAGAGATGACCAATGGATCAAGAGCTCATCTGCTTAGAAAGAGGACTTGGATTTGTTCTTTGAGCTCATGTCCAATGGCCACCAACCACCTTTAATTCCAGCTCCAGGGGACCTGACTACTCTTGTCTCTGTGGTCTCCTTTATTCATGCCCTGCCCCCACCCACATAATTAAAAATAATACATCTTCAGATGAGAAACAGGTTTCATTAGGTTTCGTTAGTCAAACAATCCCCGACCTTCTCTGATTCTCAGTCTGCTTGGATCAGTTTATTGGGTTTCCCCTTGAGTTCCAAGACCACCTCCCTGTTACCTGCCCCTCTTTCCCCAACTGTCTGTTTCTCCCTCAAACTTCACCTCAGAGGGTCTATCTATGTCTGGCCCCTCTCCTCTGCTTCCTAAACATCCATCTTTTATCCCCCCGTGCCATCCCTACTCCTCTAAGCGTCATCTCCAGTTCTTTTCTCTCCCTAAAGACCAGACCAGCTCAATCCTGTTTGTTTTAGTCCATGTGACATTAGACTTACTGTTCACAGCCTTGACCTTTCCGGCTTCCTCTCCATGTTCCATCCACCACAGCCCGTCTCCTCCACCAAAGTGTTCACACACAACACGTCACGTCGCACATTTTAATATTTAGAGCAAAAACAAATTCCACTGGAAAAGATACCAGGGTTGTCAAAGGCCCGTGGGTATCTGAAACACAGAAAAACAAACATTTTCCCCCCAAATCTCTAAATTCCCCATCTATGTCCCCCTCACTTTGTGAATTTCACCTTAACGGATCTTTTCCATCAGATTATAGACATAGATGTGGACGTCGCCATCAAACTTGATGAAGTACATGGAAGGCTTAGCTGGGACTTGGTAAATGACTTTGCCAATCTTTTTGGACCCGTCGCTTCTGGTGAACTGCACACACTGACCTGTTAAGATGTCGCTGTCAACATCTGACTTCACCTCTGCTGGAGGAGTCTCTGGAATGATACGGAGGTTACCTTCTGCGTAATCATCCAGGAGCTCGTAGATGTATAGGACTGGATCTTTCTCGTAGGTGATGTAAAACCAGTCCTTCCTGATCGGCACCTGGGATGGGACCACCCCCCTCCAGTTGTCCTTAGAGCCATGTTTACCCTCAAATTTATGCTCCACAGCTCGGCCAACCATGGCACTTGCGAGATGGACGTCTTTCACTTGAGGAAATACTATTTTGGGAGACCTTAAGCTTTAAAATCCTCTCATCGCTGTGAAGTGCCAGTCCGTAGACACAATCAATTCCATCACACTTGACCAGATAGAGAGAGGGATTTGTTAGCAGTTCATCTAGAACGATGGCCTTCCATTGGGTGACGGGCTCATCACCTTCCTTCCATCTGTGAGAAATTCTGCAACCCACAATGTTCCCCAGAGCCTGGGGAGAAGACCTCCTCTTCCTCAGCTTCTGGAAGGATGGTGTGCTCATCTTCCTCAGAGACATCCTCTTCATCATGGCTGTAGACCTCGTGTGGTAGGCCACGGCATCCTGGTCCACTGTCTTGTGGGTATCGTTCTGTGTTCAGGCTTCATACTTGCCCGTGTCCTGGGTTTGAATAGCTCGCCTGCTTAAACCAGACACAATGCTGTTGCCGCTGTCATGTGACTGCCTGCAAGAACAATGGGGGTGGGGTGGGGAGGGCGCTGGACCAAGGCTCTTGTCTAAGAGAACTTTGGAGCAGGTGAGGAAGGCGATGGTAGACAGGGTTGAGCATCTGAATATAATTCTGTCATAGTCAGAAGTTCATAGGAGGGCTGGGCAATGGTGGAGCACACCTTTAATTCCAGCACTCAAGAGGCAGAGGGAGGCAGACCTCTGTGAGATCAAGGCCAGGCTGGTCTACAGAGTTAGTTCCAGGATAGCCAAGCTACACACAGAAAAACCCTGTCTCAAAAATCAAAATCAAAATTTCAAAGGGAAATGAAAAAATGGTTCTCTATAGCTCAGAATAACATATTCAGCCACATTTCTTTAGCCCGAGGCACTTTGCCTCTGCTGAGGAACCTCTCCTTGAATGGCTAGGTAAGTGTGGGATTAAGTATCCCTGTCCCCCACTTTAAGCAAGAACAGAGAAAGGATAGCAAGGGAGCCAGAAGTATGGCCACATCCCTCTTCTGCCCTCTAACTATGAGCTATGTGGCAACATCCAAAAGTAACTGCCCAGAACACAGCACACCAGTCCACTGACTTTCTGTATTGTGTAGCCAGACCCATCCCCAGGTTCATTCCACGAAGCTGTTGCATCTTCGACCGCATCAAGGGACTTTTGTCTAGGCAACAACAGCCATTTAGAAATAATATCTCCTGGGGTTGGGATTGAGCTCAGTGATAAAGCACTTGGCTATCAAGCACAAGTCCCCAGGTTCGGTCCTCAGTCCCGAAAAAAAAAAAAAGAAATATTATCTCCTAAAATGCACAGGCACAGAAAGGAGCTTTGGCATTTTAGTAGAATTATGAATTAGGTATTGTTAGCAAAGGAAAATAAACTCTGGAGACTGAGTAGCCTAGACCATCGGCCTAGCTCTCAAACGTGGAAGACATCAGAACATACCGATACTCGCTGTACGTGGGAAAACTTTTAGCTTTCTTGGCTACAAGGGTCCCCGTTATCTTCATAAACGTATTTACCGAAAGAAAATGTCCTCGTCGTCCCGATTCTGTCTTCTGAAACCGGTCAGGCTCCAAAAGGCTGTTGAACAATTGTGGGTTACAGGAGCTTAACTGGCTTTCACACCCCGCTGCGAAGATAGTGAACCCACCTTCAAGGAGTGAAGCGCCCCCAAGTGGAAGAGAAGCGCAACCTCCGCCCTTCTCTCTGTGACATCATCCAGGCTCTGCTTACATCATAGAATCCCTCTCAGCCAGTTCCTTCCCTAGTTACGCTTAGAAACGTCCAGCATCTAGGTTTTAGCTTCTCATGTAGCTTCGTCGACATCCAAAATAAAGTCCCCACCCAAATATTCTGATGACTGGAGTCACAATCTGCCCATGTAGCCCTTTTCATGCATTTGTTTTTCTGAAAAAGTCTTTGGTTTCTGAGTCACCAACGTCCTTGGTGGTTATTTTCCCAGATCCTATCTTTCCTTTGGTTATTTTTAAGTCATTCTCCGTATCAGAAATATTGCTAGCCTCTCCCTCCGAGGCCGCCCACTGGATTGCACCCCAAAATTAGCTTTATCAAAACCCACAATTAGAAGAGGGCCATTTTTATTCACACAAAGCTGGAATTTGACAGGACTAAATACCTTGTATTGAAGTCAATGGCGATCATGAATTATGGATTCTTTGCAAAGAGCGAGGAAAAAATATCTCCTGGACCTGCTTCCAAAGTCGGGATAAACATGAAAAACCATATGAGGACCAGTCATATTTTAAATGTTTTTAAAATTTACCAGCACTTCTGGTTACAAGGAATTTATTAGATCAAATGCAGCAAAACAGGATGAAATAGATGAGGTAATTTTATTTTTGAAATATGGGTAGACAGAATACTGGATGCAGGTAAGGATGGAATTTACCTGTAAATTACAGGGCACTTTAATTGTGTCACATAGTTCTTCAGATCTTCAAACGGATTCTTTTCAGAACCCTCCCCTGTCCCCACCACACTCTGACCCTCCCTTCCCTCTTCCCAATAATTCCCTTCCACTTTAACATTATAATTTTTTAAATGTACTTAGAGCTTAACAACTTATGGCAGCTTTTTAAAATCTGTCCACTTTTCTAAGTGCACCGTCTTCTTTGTCTCCCTTCTATCGTAGTTTTAAGCACATTTTCCTTCACACCTTGAGTTTTCCTCTCTCTCTGCTCTTATGATTCCTCTGCCATTATGTGACTGTCGTCCACTATGTGGGTGACCTCAATGTGGGGTTAACTCAAAGGACGTGATTTTTCCCCCCTTTTCTCCCCTTCATCTTCCTTCTCTAGGCACCTGCTGAGATTTACAGCCTTGGGGATTTTTTTCAAGCCTGGAAAGCAAACACACATACACACACACACACACACACACAAATACACACATACATACAAACAATTATACATACACAAACACACAAACACACACACATGCACACACAAACACACACACAAACATACACATATACACACTCAAACACACAAATACAGAGTGAAACAGAGACAGAGACAGAAACAGAGACAGAGACAGAGAGAGACACAGTGAGAGACAGAAAGCCCATGAGAAAACATGTAATATCATCTTTCTAAGAACAATAAACAGAGACAACTTTCAAAAAAGGGAAGAACAAGTAGGCGACAAGAAGAACAATCTCATCATAGCCGTCAAACTTGAGGAGGAAAGAGTTTGTCTCACTCTATCTTCTAGGCTCCCGTCTGTTACTGAGCAACGATGGGCAGGAACTCAGGCAGGACTCTAGAGGCAGGAAAGGAAGCAGAGACAACTTAGAAATGCTGGGTACTGGATTGCTATCCATGACCTACTCAGCTTTCTCTCCTTCTCCTACAACCCAGGGCCACCTTCATAGGGGATGACACTAACCAAAGTGGGCTAGACCCTTCCACATCAACCATCAAAAAAAAATTCCTTACAGATGTGGCCAAAGGCCAATCTGATGGAGGCAATTCCTCAGCTGAGGCTCCTTCTTCCCAGGTTGAGTCAAACTGACAATAAAAACTAACCAGGACCCTGCACATCCATTCTGATTACCACACTGTGTGCAATAGACAAGGCATTGGAATAACCTTAGCTGTTGATCACTGGATGAATGGCTTAAAAAATGTGATATGCATTGATGTGATTCTCATCTATGTGTAAGAGCAAAGGGTTTTGTTCTCAGAAAAATGGATGGAGTGTAAAATACAATATGTTAAGTGAAACAAGCCAGACTCAAACAGACGATTGCAGAATTTAGATTTTTATAAGGGATATTAAGTGAAAGGGGGCATTTAGGAAGAGGACAGGGAGCAGCCGGGTGTGTGTGTGTGTGTGTGTGTGTGTGTGTGTGTGTGTGTGTGTGTGTGCAGGTGGAAATGGAGGTGAGTTGTGAGGATGAAGATGGCTAATGTACAGTATAAACCTGTACAAGGAGTCACAGCAAGCCCACTGACTTGTACATTTAAAGCACATCGATATAAGAGAACTGAGTTTAAACAATGTTTTGATTAAATTGGGGGTTTATAGTTTAGAGATACCATAAAGTTTATTCATATTTTCCTTCCCACAGGTGGCTCTTGCAGTTTCCAGCTTGATACTGGTGACAGGATACGGCAATGAGCATTGGTGTCTATACCTCATCAATCATCCGGAATTCACGTCATTCAGTGAGTCTACCATGGGGAAGGAGGTAGTTAGAGACCTAAAGGGTACAACACGTGGGAAGAATAATGCCCAACCCCACTATAGATATCCAAATATTCACTGTCATCTCTTGTTTGAATGTGATCGCCCAAAAGTAATTTTCTGAAGATTAATCGCCAGTGGGAATGAAGTTGTGAAGAATTGATTAGGTCAAGAGGGATGCGACGTACAAATAAAGATCCATTAATGATGCTATAGTGGAAAAAGGTTAAATTATGAAAGGGAGTTTGGCTCCCTCTCTTGTCTTCCGAGCCCATTGGATCCCTTCTGTGGTGACAACATCCCACAAGAACTCCTTCCTCTGCCGATGGTCTTTTCATTTCCGATTTACAGGCTTCTGAATCAGAATCATAGAGAATCTGCATCATTATAGACGAGCCAATCGGTGCCATTCTGTTTGTCCATACAAGTGTGAACATGCCTCAGAATTGTGAGCAGCCGGGTCATATGGGAAAGCAAAGCTTGCAGAGAGGACTAGGTGGTTAGTGCTGACTGAAGACAACATGGGTTCAGGGTTAGCGTGTGTGTTCTTCGTGAAAGAAACAGCACAGAGGAAGAGTGTAGGTTGGAAAGGTGCAGCTTGGGAGGCACTCGGACATCGACTGTTGGCCTTGTGGGGACAAGGAGCCATTAGGGAAGGGGAAAGATCGCCAGGGATAGCTTCAGCCACTGCTTTTGGCTAGCAGAACCCTTTTTAGAATCCTCATCTTCGAGGATGTAAAAGAAAACTGCCTGGAGTCAGTTGATCCATCAGTAACCATCAAGAGTGTGTCCACTATTCCAGAGGGACCCAGGAAAAAGCCTGATCATGGAAGATCCTTTGCCTTCCAGAGATGGAGACTTCTCCCCGGCAACACGGGGCAACCCATCTACGTCGACAAGGGTATCCCACCAAGTCCAGATCAGTGGTCCTTAACCCTTGGATTGAGACCCCTTTGGGAGCTCAAATGGCCCTTGCACAGGAGTCACATATCATATATCCTGTACATCAGACATTTACATTACAATTCATAACTATAGCAAAATTAAAGTTATGAAGTAGCAATGAAATAATTTTACAGTTGGTGGAGCTGTATGAAAAGGTTACGTTAGGAAGGTTGAGAACCACTCTTCCTGACCCCTCTAAGATATGCCTGTAGGAAAGAACTGGAGGTATAATCCCTTATATACAATCAGGGAAATCCAGAAAAACCAAAACACCACCAAAAGGTTATGAAGGATAAACAGCCACTGCACCCACAGTGTCAGGACTGCTGACATCTTAGACAAACGATGTCAAAATGGAAATCACGTCACACCATGAGCATCCCCCTAAATGAAAAGCAGAGGAGAAAAACCAGTTCCCTGGTGGTGGCACCAAGACATAAACCTTGTCAGAATTGTCAGCAACGATTTTAAAGCCAGGATTCAAGCGTCGTCAATGAGAAACTTCCAACACAAAAATATGCACATAATCTTCGTGTTGTAATAGAATAAACAAGAGAAAATGGAATAGGAACTCACTGAATTAAAACAAACACTAAGAGTAGGAATTAAAGACATGTCTGGGCAAGATGAACAATGAAGTGGAGTTTAGAGCAGGCAGAAGGGGCTGGGAAGACGGCTCACTGCTTAGGAACACTGGATGCTCTTGCAGAGGATCAGGGTTCAGAGGATCAGATGGACTCTTTGGTCAAAACACACACACACACATACACACACAGAACACAAACACACACACACCTACTCACATACACACACACATACACACACAAACACACAAACACACACTCACAAACACACACACATACACACACAAACACACACACACCTACTCACATACACACACATACACACACAAACACAAACACACACATACCTACTCACATACACACACATACACACACAAACACACAAACACACACTCACAAACACACACACATACACACACAAACACAAACACACACTCAGTCACATACACACACACATACACAACAATCACACACACACACTCACATACACACACTCACATACAAACACATACACACACATACACACAAACACACACTCACATAAACACACACATACACACACACAAACACACACAAACACACACACACACACACTCACACCCATAGAGATAAATATTAAAAAAAATTTAAATAAAGAAGGAGCCAGGTATGCCCCTTTAATCCCAGCACTCAGAAACAAGCTGATCTCTGTGAGTTCAAGGCCGACCTGGTTTATACAGTGAGTTTCAGGCCAGCCCTACCTACATAATGAAACCCAGTGTCAAAATAAAACAGAGAAGAGTGTTCTATTTATTTCTGATAATGTAGAAAACAGAGAAACTATTTCTACAGAAAGAAGTTATTGTTGAGCGAATCAGTGGGCTGGAAGGAAACCCCAATTCTTTGTGTCACTAACTCCATCATGGCCTCAGCAGGAAGCAAGAATAGGTACAGCTAAAAGGAAGCAGGGCGATCATGAGTAAAGCTGTGGACACGCATCAGCCCATCACCAACAGAAGCAGGCGGAAAACCAGCTCGGATGAGATGGCGTCACCAGCCAATGTCTCTGACTGACAGTCCCTAGTAGCACCAGGATGTTCTTTTCCTTCAAGTACTCTGGAGTTTTCAGACACTCAGAAACCACAGAACAAAGTGTGGCAAATGCCTAAGAAAGGATGTCCTGTGGGACATATTTGTGTATACAGGTTTCATGTAGCCCAGGCTGGCCTCAAACACACTATGCACCCGAGGATGATTTTGAACTCCTGGTTCTCCTCCTGGTAATGGGACTCTGGGCATGGACCACCACACCAGGCTGATGAGGAACTGTAGGTGGAGCCCAGAGCTGTGTGAGAGCCAAGTGAGCACTCTGTCCACTGAGCTGCATCTCCAGCCCCTCGGGATGTGTTCTGCTAATAAAACAAAACTAAAATAGACGTCTTCAATGAGAGACAACAGGAGTCTCCCAGTCCAGAAACATTAAATCACACATTCACAAGTAATACAGATATCAAGAAATAATGAAACTATGTAACAGTAAGAAAAAAAGAAGAAGATAGGAAACATACTATCAAAATGTGTGAGACATAACTATGACGGTGCTAAGAGGAAACTTTATTTACAACCCTAATTCTTAGATTAGAAACAAAGACCAGCAACCTAAATTTTTATCTACACTAGAAAATAAGAAAATAATTAATTCAATGAAAAAATAATTGTTAATGTGAACCCCAAAACACAAAACACTAAAAATAAGAAATTAACAAAAAAGCCAATGAAACACAATTAGTTTTTTTTCAAGCAAAGAATTTTAGTTTTAAAATAAATTAGATTATTTATTAGACCTAGATAGATTAGACCTCGATTAGACCTAGATAGAAAAATATAAGGTCCATTCTGTTTGGCAATTAAAAAAAAAAAAGAAATTGCCGTGTTTTAGAGTTTATGCAGAACACTGAACCTCGTACCGCAGACAAAAAGTTAAAAAAAATTATTCATCGTTTAAACACTTTTTAATGACAGTGTTTATTCTCAACTTGTCTCTCCTATAATCTGTTTAATATCAGACAAGATTTCCAGGGTTGCCATATGGAGATTATTCAGTGTTGAAATGGAAGCATAGCATTGTATTCCCAACACAGACTCTGGTTGAGAACATCATTTTTTTTATCACGAGGAAACTAACACAAGATCCAAGCCCAGTCTCCCGAGGCGTTGTCCCATCTTAGAGCCATTTCTTCAGACAGCACTTCCCATGTGTCATATTGTTCTTCAACAATCGAAACAGACTTGTTTGCTGCACTGTTTGGTTTGCCGTGCTGCTTGGGAGATCCTGGACCATCAGACATGATGAAACGTCTCGCCCACACCCCCAAACTACAGCACTGGTATCAGTGTAGAGGAAATAGGAGAGACAAAACCAGAAAGGAAAAAAAAAACCTGTTGTTGTTTGGAGAAGAGTCATTTAAGTAGGCCAAGCTGACCTTGGACTTTCTATGTAGCCCAGATTGGCCTTGACTTACTATGTAGCTCAGGCTGGCCATGGACTTACTCTGTAGCCCAGGCTGGCCTTGATTTACGATGTAGTCCAGGCTGTCTTTGGACTTACTATGTAGCCCAGGCTGGATTTGAACTTGTGATCTTCGCGAGTATTGAGAATATAGGTATGCACTACCACACTCAGCTTTGTATCTGTTATTATAAGTGACTCAGCTGTGGCCCCTCATTTGCCAGCCTCCCTCAACATCAGCAACAGCATCCACAATCGCCCACTAGGATAATCCCAACCTTTAACTCATCTGTTAAGGTCAGACTTTACAGAACAGAGAGTCAGCAGGGTCCTCCTCCTTATTAGAACACATTTGTGTGGAGGGATTTGAGTGATTGTTTGAGTGAGCCAGTCATACCTTAACCTGGTTCTGATATTATGACCAAGACGGAAAAAAAAAAAAGAATAAGAAAACAAAAGTAAAGGAAATGGGTCCAACACCGGGACTTGAACCTTAGCAGTTCAGGAGATGGCTCACAGGTCTCAGGTAAATGATGGGTAGGCTTTGTGGCCCACATAGAATCCCAGTCAAGGGAGGTAGAGATAGGGCAGATCCCCAGGACAAGACAGCTGTCAAGACTAGTCATATTGGTGAACTCTGTGTTTGACTGAGAAATGCTGCTTCAATGAATAAGGTAGAAGAGAAATGGATTAGGACCTACATTATACACTGCACATGCACGTATGTACACACACACACACACACACACACACACACACACACACACACACAGGAACAAAACAAAAAAAAACCAAAAAACCTTGGACTTAAGGCATTGCCTCCACTGTAGTAGCACATAGTAGGAGGTAGGGATCTAAATAAGTGTTCCTTTCCATCCCACAAACACCAACACACTTATGAACCCTCAGCCCTGGATCTGTACAATCTGCTGAGGACTCCCAGATGTTTAGTTTAGTCTCCTCACTCTCTAACATATTCTGGTGTTCTGTTTCTGGAATCCTGAGCTGGGGCTCGGCTGACTTGTGTCTCACTCCCACTCTTGCATCCAAGACAACTTTCAGCTGCCATGTACTGATCCTTGGAATTCCCTGCCAAGTTACCCTGACATGCATTTCTCACGAGGCCACGCCATGAAGCCAGAGAAAGTGCGGCTGTCTTACTCTGCCATTTATTAGCTTAGAGTATTGGGAAATTGGCTCGACCTTTAAACATCACTTCCCTCATGTATAAATGAGCAGGCGAACAATTCCAGTTCATCAGATCTACATTAGGAGTACATTAGAAAAACACATCAAAACGATTAGTGCCAATGTGTTTTATGAATGATAAGCAGTATTATTTATATGATTTATAACATTGGAAATTATTGTACCTGGAACATAACGGTTTTCATTATCTTTGCTCAGATGATGCGAGGAAAGCATCTAGGATGCAGAAATGCTTCCTTTTTTGCTTTATTTCCAAGAAGCATTTCCTTCTGCTCCAATTATTTTTTTAAAACTTACTTTCCACTCCATCTCCCCTTAGGTGATTAGGTTAGAACGGGGTTTGGTGAGAGGGGTTATAAAACGTTGTGTTACAGATTATATCTACAAGATCAACTGTTGAGTTCAAATGGAGGCAGCCTCCATGGATAAGCCATGCTCCCCCTGAAGCTATTGATTTCTTTTCTTTTTTTATTTTCATTGATTTCTTGTGATGGCTAGTCTTGGAGGAAAGAACCTCCCTCGAGGAGCTTCCTCCATCAGATTGGCCTTGACTATGTCCACGTGGCATTTCCTTGCCTGTTCACTGATGTTGGAGAGCCTGGTCTACTGTGGGCAGCACCGCCCTATGCGGGTGGGTCTGGACTCTGTAAAGGTAGTTGAATGTGAGCTTAGAAGCAAGCCAGTGAGCAGTCTCTGTAGTTCCTGTTTCACAATCCTGTCTTGGTTTTCCTTGATGATGGGCTGGAACAGATAAGATGAAATAAAGTTTTCCCTTCCCAAGCTGGCTTTGGTGAGTATATTCATCAGAGCAACAGAAAACCAAAATTAAGCAAAAATCACAGTGCCAGATGTGGGATGTCTTCCTGAAAGTTGCTGACCAGCGAGATCACAAAAGCCCTCACAACTTTACAGGTTGTTGCCATTGATCTTCGTAGACCTCCAGAACTTGATGGTAAGACCCTATTGCTGAGGACACTGAATCCTTTTGGTCACAGGTCACAGAAAGGTCAATCTCAAGTTGAGGTGGAAGCATCTTCTATAATGGCAAGCCTTCATGGTTCAAGAAAGTGCTATGTAGGCTTCCAGGGGAGAAAATCATCTACAACCTTACTCGGGGGTGAACCATTCAAGCTAAAATGTCAGGCAAGATGTGCTCCTAATATGTTAGTGGCATCACAGTCATGGGAGTAACCTGTGGATTTTCAATTGAATACAAGTCATATTCCACACGAGAGAATACACACCAGGTTCTGTAAACTGGTCAAGAACCTATGGTTAGGGTGATAGAGGCCCTATGAAAGAACCTAATGCTAAATACATTGTCGAACTTCCTTCCAAACATCCATATTTGTATCTATAGATCAGCATTGCACTCAGCTCTCATCAGACAAGAAGCCTCTGACTACCATGGCAGAGACGTACAGCTGGACAAAGTGCTGGGAATCAGTGGTGTTGGACTGTTCAGGTGGAAATAGGACAGCTAAGTCTTCTCCTCCAAAGCTCAGAGAACATCATGAAAGAGTGGATGGAAGAAATATAAGAACCAGAAGATGGGGAAGTGGACAGCAAAAGGATATCTTTTAGATTGGACCTAGTCATTGAACTCTTAAACTGATGGCGGCTATGGTCACGGGCACAAGACTGGGCCCCTCAACACTTCATCACAGATGGGAGAGGCCATGAAGACCCTCCCCTCCCTTGGCAATCAACATTTATTGGAGGAGGGGTTCTATCCTGCAGGCTTAGATCTTTCAAGACCTACTTTAGTAAGAATTTTAAAACCCTTTAACTTTCCTCTAGCCCACCACCCACCAGAGGTAGTGGAATGGAAAGGACAATAGGGCAAACAAAGGACGACGTGGACCTGCTTAGAAATAGTTCTCTGGGGGGATTTCAATCTTCATCATCATTATATCAGTTCAGTTGACATGAATCAGCAGAGGTAGGTCGATTTACTTGCAAACACCATTCACGAATCACCAAGGACAGTTCAACCCAGAAGAAATTGCCGAGCTCTTCCAATTGGCCTGGGTTTGAGGAGGAAGCAAGAACCCCCCGCAATGTCACCACAAGAAGTTCTCTGGGGCTTTTCTCTTTACAAAGCCATGACAAACTATGGTCAGTGAAGAAGGAAAGGTGAACCAATGCCACAGCATGGTCAATGAAGACCAGTGTCATCAAAGTCCATTGAGCATCAGTGAAGAGTGGCAAGGCAAGCCAATGCCGTGGTGTTGCCCACTGTTGTCCAGGGTTATACTCGTACCCTTTCTAAACATCACACGCCCTTTTCCCAGGCTGCTACCAGAAACACTATGTGTTTGTTCTCAGCAAAACATCCTCCCCTAAGACAGTTTCCAGAACAACATCCATGACACTTCTCTAATTCTTTATACATTTTTAAAATCATTTAATAAAGTAAGTCAGTATCCCAGACAGGGTGAGTGTCCAGCTTATGCACCAGCCTCTCTTTTCATCCTAACTCCTGGCTGCTCAGGCTGTGATATCCATTGGAAGTAGAGTCATTGCAGATGTAAGTGGTTATAATGAAGGCCACCCTGGAGTGTGCTGGGCCTCTAATCCAATCTGATCACCGACCCTATCAGAATAGAAGCGTCAGTGGGCTGAATGGCAGGCAGGATGGATGGGACCCGATGTCAGGCTGTGGTGGACTGGGAGCTGGTTTTATTTCCCAACCAGGAGTTTGGGTTTTAGCCTGAGGTTTTAGTAAGCATTGGAGAATTTTTATCAGGGATTTCCCTTCAGGGATCCCTCAGGATGATCCCTTGGGGATGTATAGAGGAGGACCTAGAGGAGGCTGCAAGGGCTGTCAGCTCAGGCAACACGGAAAGCTGTTGTCTTCGCAGGAGGCACATGCTGCAGAGTGCAGGCCAGCAGATGCAGTGGCTGAGCAGTTAGTGCAATGTCCCTCTTTGCATCAGAGCACTCCCACCACGCTATCCTTCTGCCATGCCGCTATTACATGTCCAACAGACTGTCAAAATCCAGTCTGACTGAAGGGACACCATTGCACTAAGGAACGAACACTGCATAGTACAAGACACAACGGATGGTAAGATGTTTCACAAATGATGGGAAAATGAAATAATGTCAGTTAAGATGGTTTGCATTCCTCTCAGAGGACCCGGGTTCAGTTCCCAGCAACTATATCAGATGGTCCCCAACTCTAGGGAGTCTGATGCCCTCTTCTGACCTCCGTGGGTCACTGCACATGGGTGTACATACATACATACATACATACTACATATATACACATATATTACACACATACATAATATATACATACTACATACATACGACATATATATTATGCAAGTGGGTTACTCAGTGATCTGCTATCCTTGGTCAGTGGATTACTCATGCCCTCAGGAACCCTCAGAGGAAGTGGAACTGTCCGTTTCTTCTTCTCTGTCAGTTTATTTCAGGGGTCTAGGGCCCTCTTAGTGACTGAAGCCTTTATATGATCTTTGAGTTTCTGAAGCATTTCTGTAACACGAGCATCAGGTTTTTTGAATCTCTGGTCTTCATAGGGTTTTGGGCATCTGAACTTGTGCCAAGTCCGTCTAAGCAGTCCCGGAGGTGGAAAGTCGCTCGGGTCTCTGCTGTTCAAGTGCTTCCCCCGTTGGGGTAGGATGTTATAACCCGGTTGGGGGACACTGAAGGCGTTCTCAGGCGGCAGAGGCTGGGAACCCTCAAGTACTTCCCCCATTGGAGTCCGGTGTTATAATCCGCTTGGGGGACACTGAATGGGCTTCCAGTCTGTGGAGGCTGCGGATCCTTCCACTGATTCCCCTGCTGCACTCCGGGGTTTTAATCATCTCGGGGGACTCTGAAGGGGTTCCCAGGCCATGGAGGCTGGGAAATCGCTGGTGCATTGTCAGAGGGTAAAGTCCGATGAGGCTCTCTGTCCTCTCTAAACTCTACCCCGTGAAGGGGCAGTGAAAGTACTCGGCAGTGGTGAGTCCTGGTGAGCATCAGTCGAGCTGTATCCTTTGAGTATTTCTCTCTCTCCCGAGAACTGTGGACAAGTCCGGAACGCAAAGCAGGGAAGTCTCCAGTGACCATTGATCTCAGGAAACATCCAAAGCTCGATAGGGGCTGTCCTCGAGTTTGCACGGGGCAGTTGCGAGTTCTGAACGGGACAGTACGAGGTCTGCACGGGGCAGTCTCAAGGTCTGCACTGGGAAGTCGCGAGGTCTGAATGGGGCAGTCGCCAGGTCTGCACGGGGCAGTCATGAGGTCTGCACGCGGCAGTCGTGAGGTCTGCATGGGGCAGTCGTGAGGTCTTCACGGGGCAGTCGCCAGGTCTGCACGGGGCAGTAGCGAGGTCTGCACGTGGCAGTTGCCAGGTCTGAATGGGGCTGTCTCGAGGTCTGCACGGGGCAGTCTCGAGGTCTGCACCGGCAGTCACAAGGTCTGAATGGGACAGTCACGAGTTCTGCACGGGGCAGTTGCAAGGTCTGAACGGGGCAGTTGCGAGGTCTGAATGGGGCAGTCGAGAGGTCTGAATGGGACAGTCTCGAGGTCTGCACCGGGAAGTCGCGAGGTCTGAATGGGACAGTCGCGAGGCCTGCACGGGGCAGTCGTGAGGTCTGCAAGGGGCAGTCGCGAGGTCTGCACGGGGCAGTCTCGAGGTCTGCACGGGGCAGTCGCGAGGTCTGCACGGGGCAGTCGTGAGGTCTGCACAGGGCAGTCGCGAGGTCTGCACGGGGCAGTCGCGAGGTCTGCACGGGGCAGTCGCGAGGTCTGCACGGGGCAGTCTCGAGGTCTGAATGGCCCAGCCAGGAGATGCCTCACTTGTCAGTTCTGCTTGTAGTAGCGGGCGATCATCCAAGGTTTCTGAATGAGGAGGAACCATGTCGACTCTCTTCCTTTGAGTCCGGAGTGCTACCTGTTTTGTGCACACTGTCAGGGGTCGTGACAAGTGACTCCTGAAGGAGCAACATGAATGGAAAGGGCAAAGGGTGCTTCGGAGACTGTGCTGTCAAGTGCCTCTTACACCAGCTTTGGTGCAGGGATGTGTCTTGGAGCCTCATAACCGAGTGGGAAAGGCTGATCCAGACCCTTGCTCCTCAAGACTGCAGGGACTAGAAAATCACTGGTGGACTGTGTTAGGGAATGAACATGTGATAGGATGTGAATAGAGCACAGAATGCATGGGATTGATATTAGAATTCCATGTGCGTTCCAGGTGTTACTGTGATGCTTCTGCCTTGATGTTTCACTCACTATTTTTTCTTGTCCTAAAGCTCTTAATATTCTTTCCGTGATGATATTTTTGAAATATTGTGTATGCTACACAATGGAAAGTATTTTCTCTAGTCACATACGTTGAAATTCTAAATCTCTCTTGACATCGTATGCAGTTGCCTGACCACAAATCCTGGGATGCTTTCAATACTGGTAAGTTGATTGAACACAAACAGTTTGTGTGACAAGCTTTGCTTGTAAATAATTCTTTTGGTGACCCCCAATTAGATTGTACAAATGCCTCCTGCCTTTTACAGACAT
This sequence comes from Rattus norvegicus, assembly GCF_036323735.1. Taxonomy (NCBI): domain Eukaryota; kingdom Metazoa; phylum Chordata; class Mammalia; order Rodentia; family Muridae; genus Rattus; species Rattus norvegicus. The sequence continues at coordinate 48,090 of NC_086029.1, read as the reverse complement.
ATCTACTACCACCCTTGCTTGGAGAAAGGAGTTAACTGTTATGCCTTCTTTGAATGAAGAGGAAGATCTAAGGCTACACTCCTCAGAGAAACAAGAAATAATGAACTGTAGGAAGAAATACGCATCTAGGCAACAATAAATGTTCCAATCTAACCTGTGAAGTAAAATAATGTATGGAAAATACCACTCCTTTATTATTAGTATCATTAATCATTGTATTTGTTTTCATTGGAAATATTAACCCTTTTCCAGTCCCCGTTAATTAACCCCACGACCACATACTCCTCCTCTTTGTCTCTAAGAGGGTGACTCCCCAACTCTCCCACTCATTCTTTCCTCACCCTCTAGAATCACTCTTCTCTGAATCACTCTTCTCTGGGACATCAAGCATCCAAAGGACCAAGTACTTCCCCTTCCAATGATGTGAGAAGAGGCCATCCTCTGCTACATACGCAGGGTCCCAGACCATGTATAATCTATGGTTGGTGGTTAGGTCCATGGGAGCCCTGATGGGTCTGGTTAATGGATATTGTTGTTAATTACAGTCTCCTTCAGCTCCCTCAGCCCTTCCCCTACATCGTCCATTGGGATCTCTAGGCTCAGTTCAATGGTTGGCTGTGAATATCTGCATCTGTGTCAGTCAGGTGCTGGCAGAGCCTCTCAGAGGACAGCCACACCAGACTCCTGTTTGCAAGCACATCTCAGCATCAGCAACAGTGTCCGGTTTGGTGTCTGCAGATCTCCTGATGGCCTTGCCTTCAGCCTCTGCTCCATATTTACCCTGCATTTCAATAGACAGGGATAACTCTGATTTAATAAGAGATGGGTGAGTGTCCCATCCTTACACTGTGGTCATGTCTATCTAATGCAGGTGGAGTCTGCAGGTTCAATCTCACTGTTGTTGTGTATGTTGGCCAATGTCATCACTGTTGGGTCCAGGGAACCTGCCGCATACCTAGTATCTGGGACATTCTAGAGGTTACACCGTCCTGCACTGTTCCTTCTTTCTATACTCATTCTCCTGGTCCTCTGTGCTTCTCTCCTGTCTCTTCCCACATCTGATCCTGCTCTCCTGTTTTTCCATTTCACTCCCCTCTCCCACACACGGTCCTTCCTCCATCTGCCTCCCGTGATAATTTTCTTCCCCCTTCTAATTGGGATTGAAGCCGTCCCTCTTTGTCCTTTCTTGTTAAGCTTCAGAGTGTATATGAGTTTTTTTGTGGATATTCTGAGCTCTTGGGCTAATTTCCACTTACAAGTGACTGCATTCTATGTGTGTTTATTTGTATTTGTATTACATCATTCAGGATGATATTTTCTAGTTTCATCCATTCTCCTATGGACTCCTTATGGTCTCCTGTAATTCTTTAAGGGATCTTTGTGTTTCCTCTATAAGGGCTTCTATCTCTTTACATCTGTTGTCCTGTATTTCTTCGATGTAATTATTTATTTCCTTTTTAAAATCCTTTAACATCATCATGTTAAGTGATTTGAAGGTTTATTTATTTTATTATATATAAGTACACTGTAGCTGTCTTCAGATACACCAGAAGAGGGCATCGGATCTCTTTACAGATGGTTGTGAGCCACCATGTGGTTGCTGGGAATTGAACTCATGACCTCTGGAAGAGCAGTCGGGTGCTCTTAACCGCTGAGCCATCTCTCCAGCCCATGTTCAGTGATTTGAAATAGAAACATTTCTTTTTCTTTTCTTTTGTGTTGAGGGTATCCTAGCCTTGTGTTGGCGTGAGAATTGGTTTCTGGTGATGTCATGTAAACTTGGTTTATATTGCTTAGGCTATTATACTTACCTCTTGCCACCTCGTTATCTCTGGGGTAGGCTGGTTTTACTGTCTCTGATAATGGATTGATCTTCCTGTAAGCCTATGTGTCAAGACTCCAGGGACACTAGCTCTCTCCTGAAGGATCTTGTGTACCAAGAGCTGTGGATCAGGTTCAGCGACAAGGAATAGATAGAAACCAGAAGTATCCTGTAACAGACTGCCCCTCTGTTCCTGGGTTGTGAGGGCTCCAGGCAGTTCCCCCTGAAAAGTGGTAGTCTCTCCTGTGATCTTGAGTGTGTCAGCACTCCTGGAAGTCCAGCCATTTCCTGGTGGGATATGGGGAGAGAGAGATGAGGTTTTGGGTCCTCTTGGGTTTTAGTATTTCATTGAAACAGCTTACAAATTAAATTTGTCTCCGTGACCAGTAAGATCATTTCTTTGTATTTTCAGCGATGGGACAACAAATGATTGGCAACAGAATTTTTACATGGGTGCTGTCAATAAATCTTGGTATCTTTTTCTTTCATGTCAAATATATTCCTAACTGAGATAATTGCTCAGTCAACAAAGCATTGCTATTGAATATGAAATAGACTATTGTTGACAAATAAAAATATTTAGGCAATGTCACCTAGGTCATTGAATTGTAATATATTGAAGAACTCACATAAATACTTAATGATGGTTTAACCAATGTATGGAATGCATATTCATTAAATCGAAGAATAGTATAAAGTTTATTTTTACAACTTACTGAATCATGTAATAAATTATAAGTCTCCAATAATGTACCAGGCTCCATTATAGTGGTATAGATCAGGAATGAATAAAAAATATTAGGAACTTTCTCTTAGAAAAATTGCATTACGATAAAAGAAAAAAGAAAGAAAGGAATGCATAAATCAGTGCGTTGGAGTTGATTGTATGCAAATAATTGAAGAATCTATCTTAGAAATAAGGTTATGGGCTGGAGAGATGGCTCAGCGGTTAAGAGCACCCGAGTACTCTTCCAGAGGTCCTGAGTTCAATTCCCAGCAACCACATGGTGGCTCACAACCATCTGTAAAGAGATCCGATGCCCTCTTCTGGTGTATCTGAAGACAGCTACAGTGTACTTATATATAATAAATGAAAAAGAAAAAGAAATAAGGTCATGGATATTGTCCTAAGGAAGTGACAGCTAAGTTAAATTAGATGAAAAATAATTGAACTATATTTTGGGCAATATTACTATAAATATAAGGTCAATAAAGGGAAAAGAGCTTGACATAAACAAAAAGTAAATGTGAAAGTAGTTTGTATAGATTAAGTGATAGAAGAGAGGACCAAATAAAGCTGAAGCTTATATATCACATATGCGCTTACAGAAACAATATGAGAGATGTAAATTTTATGGAAAATGTCTAAGAAATCATTGAATAGTTTTAAATAAGTTTGTTTAACTGTCTACGTAAATACTAAGGGACTCTGGTTACTTATGTATTATGAAATGATACACAGAATGATGTTTTTGAAGTCAATCTGGAAGTAGTGTCAGTGATAAAGAAAAAGATTCATATCAGACAGCTATGTTAAAAATTTATGTATTTGGTAGTAGACTGATTATGGGGAGGGCCGGGAGAAAGAAAGACAATGTCTTGTTTTGAGCAAATGAAAACATGTTGGAGTTATATACTGTGATGTGGAATATTTCATGATAAGTGTATTTAGGAGAATTTTAAAGTAATATATATTAGATCGGTTTACTTGAAGATGCTTGAGAGAACCTCTAATTCACTAGAAATTCCTTTTTACTGTTCAAGGTTTGGTGATTTAAGCCAATAAACAGACCATGAATTAATAGCTATTATATAACAAAAAAATTCACTTTAATACATGTATTTTTTCCCATTATACCTCATAGTTCTTATTTCATTAAGAGCGAACCTATGCTTACATTAGATACTTGTTTAGGACATGAGGACAAATAATTTGCCCATTTACTAACTGCATATATTTTGGATTGCAATTAGCATTAAATCCAACTTTATGGGAGCTGACACAGCAGTTTGATTATATAATATAATAACAATAATTATAATAGCTCATGAATGTGAATTTCACAGAAAGAAGTGATTTGCTCATAGTTTGTAAAGTTACAAACTCTAGAAGAGTAAAAATATTTAATAAATATCTAGCTCTTCTACGTTTTCTCTTTAGTATTTTAGCGTGTTACGATATTCATGCAAAAATTCCTTATCCAGATGATTTTTAGCTATAATATCCAGTACTATTACACATATTCACAGCATTTTACAACTATGAATAACATATGCTTTCAGAAAATCTTCATTAAATGAGCCAGAAATTCTTCATGATTTCAACACAACATGGTCATTGGGAACAGAATAAACAACAAATAAGGAAATGCCAAAAGTGATTGACACACGCAAAATTCTTGGCTTTATATTTAATAATCATGCTAGTTATGGGATAGAGCTTTGAAAATAGAGTCAATGATAGGATGAAAAACACTGAGGAAGAGTATTTAAATTGAATTTGTACTAAATAAAAGAAAACAGTGGATCTGAAGGTAAGCTACATTTAACAAAATGACCCTGTTCTTCTGCCACTATTTTTCAACGCTTTGTTTTTTGTTCCTATATTATGTTCCAGAAACATCTCAATGATTCTGGTTATTCTTAAATAAATGAACATGCAGTTCAGCTGATCTAATATTCCACATTGTCTTAATGTTCTTCTGTATCTTTAGATATTAAAATTATAGAGAATTATTTTGACTAAAATAAAATTTTATTGATTCCTTGTCATATGAGAGAAGCAATTGTTTACAGAGAACGGACACCTGATATTTTCTAAGTAATCTCAATAGAGGTTTAAACCATATATATTAGATCAATCATTCATACCTTCTTCAAATGAAACTCATTAAATGTTTCTACACATATAGTACGTAAACGGAGTGATATATAGAAATAAAAACATCACCTATGCAGCCACAACCATCTATTATCCCCAAGATGAAAGCCAATACTAGGAAGAGAAGATTGTCCAGACACATTGCAGGAAAGATCAGCATCATTCAAAATGAAGATTGAGCTGGAAAGTGATTTGAAACAACTATAGTTAAGAATAATGTAAATAAGTTTAATATTATGAGAACTAGTTTACCAGTTATGCTTGCCTTATCACTTCTTAACTTGGGCAGTCACATTTCTGCTCTGTGGAATGAAACAGTCTCCACCTTCTCAGCCCTCACATATTTCAATTTGTCACTTGGTTCTCAGGACATCCATATACCTGGCGATGAATTTTTCTTCTTGGAAATTCGAAATGTTCATATTTCCTGAGTTCAGCGATAGGGTTAAATGCAAATGGGAAGTGAGTGACATACCATAACTCTTCTGTATTATTATCAAAATGGTTTTTGTTCGGGGATGGGATACTTGAGGTGAGAAGAAAGGAAAGGTGCTGCTTTATTTGAAATATGTACTTACCTCATTCTGTGCCCCTGTATTGGGCCCAGCCTTATCTGTCAGGCCTGGCTATGTTCCTGTCACTACTCCACTCCCTTTCTCATGCAATTCTTAATTCTAGATCCTACTTGTCACTCTAGTTTTCATCTTGACCAGATTCATCTCATTTTCCTATGATCCTGCTCTGAAACATACACAAAATTTTTTTCTTTTGTCTCATTTTCAAACTTTTAAATGTTTATGTTAATTTTTATTTAACCTGTTTTAGGGAAGCCTTAGAGGAGAATTATTCATGGCTGTTTGTTTTGATTGGAAGGAGAAAATAATGAAAAAAAAACACTTTTTAATTTTACAAGACATTTTCATTTCTAAGTATTTCTCTTATATAAACCCACCATGCTAGTTTATCTACCTGTCTTGTCCTGAGTTGTTTCTTCCCATTGTTACTTGAATACTGACTCTGAGGACTTACTACAGAACGGTAAATGCTGGCATACACGAGGAAGGAGTTGATTCTTCTACACTTTTCTAATCCTATTTTAGATGTATCTTCTTGCTCTCTTGAGCTATTTGAATTAATTTGGATCACTGTACTCAGTAGTATAGTAATATAGTGCTTGGGCCTTGAAAATATCTATTATTATTGCCTTCTCATAGATTTACAGCTCAGGGTTGGGCCTAGTTACATTTTGGAACTTTACTCGAAGAAGTTTGTGAACTTGGAAAAAAACCTAGACAGCAGCTATCAATACTTTCAAATGGTATTTTAATACATGAGGGCTATAAAAACCTTAAATAAATCATGGAAAACAGTCCGAGATTCCAGTTTCTGTAAAGTACTTGAAAAACATGAAAGGCAAAAGTCCATGGCCCACTCACTTTTGTCTTCTCATAGTGTGTGCAAAAGTGACTTTACTTTTGGTGCCTTTTCTGGTTAGAATGTAAAGTTGTTTATGGTAGTTTGTGTTAATGGTTTTCTTTTATTAATATACCCTTTTGCTATTGTTTTTGTTTTTTGTCTTCATCATTCCCATTAGGGCCATGGTTCCCCACTTTGTATAGATAAAAGGTGGGTTCAGTCCAGCTATTATTGTCCTGGGGAACAACCCTCAATTTTGGGAACAAATGTTCACAATTATATAGTTGACCATGGTTTAAAACTCTTCCTTGACTTCAATTTCTTGTAGCAACATAATTGTTTACTTCTGCTTCAATTATTTGTATTGACACCCTATAATCCCATTATGTATCTGTGTGTAGGGGGAGAGGGATTCTTTCAATTTTCTGTGTTATGTGCTTTTATTCTTCCATAAATTATATCCCACCACCACATGAGCACAGCACACTACCTGGCATTATTGCATGCTGGGATCATTGGGGAAGGATAGTGTGAAATACATCACTGTTCTTTGTTTCAGAGATTCTTATTTTTAATAAGTAATCCATCCTATTGAAATAGCTAATTAACCCTAGTATTCTCCTTCATATTTGGCTGCTGCTGTGAATAAATTGCATTTTTCCATTGATAAACAATCACAAAATCCCATAAAGGCACAAGCATACATAAAGAGTGAAAAGTATTCACAAAGAAAAAATGCATTTAAAAGGGAGAAAAAATATAAGCAAAATGAAATCAAAAGTTACAGTCAGAAATTATGAAATTAAAATTTCATTATAAAATTACAAATTTGTAAGGTTAGATAATACAAATATATATTCAAACAAAGAGGAAAACATTAAATGCAATGTATGCACAAAGAGTTAACTCAAAATGTAGTATATAAACCACGAATGAAATGGAGAACTCACTCTTGCTGTTGTAGAGGCAAAAATGGAAGAACTACCACTAGGTTTAACCCAGTCTTTATTGCGTAGTGACAAACTATCAAGAAAGATGATGTTTCAAAAATACCACGTAAATAAATCATCGATAATTTAAACAAATACAAAAAATAATAAAATATAGAAGAGCAGCCCTAGTCCATGGTGATCTGATAGGATGCATAGGATTACTTCAATATTCTGGTATCAATTGAGGCCTGTTATGTGAATGAGTACATGGTCATATTGGGAGAAGTTACAATGAAGTGCATAGGAAAAGGTATATTCTTCTGATTTAGAATGAAATGTTACCTGAGTACCTGTTAAATCTATTTGGATTTTTTAAGTTATTAATATAACTTCTGTTATTTTAACCATATCTGTTTAGTTTCAGTTTCTATAAATTGTCCGTTGATGAGAGTGCAGAATTGAAGTCTCCAACAATTTATTGTGTGTGGTGCAAATATGTGCTTTGAACTATAGTTTTGTTTCTTTTATGAATTTAGGTGTCCTTGTATTTGAAACATAGTTGTTCAGAATTGAAAGTTCATCTTAGTATTAATTTTTATTTGACAAGTATGGTTCCCTTCCTTATCATTTTTGATAACTTTTTGTTATTTATTATTATACTTATCATATTTATTATTTTTATTTTCACTTTTATCATAATATTATATTTTATTATTTATTATTATTATTATTATTATTATTATTATTATTATTATGTGTCTACTTGATATTTTCAATGATTCTAGTACTTTAACAGGTATCTCTTTCTGGTTTGAGGAATACTGTTCCCAGAAAATCACATACAAATAGTTATTGCAGCTGATTTTATTCTCGTGCTTCTCATAGTGTCCTGAACTTATGAATCAGGGACCCTGCCTCAGTTGGTTCTGATTGGAAAATAGAGATATTGATAGCCAGTGTCTAGGCAGGGCATACAGAGCAGGAGTTTCAGGATGCTTGGACAAAGGTCCAGAGAGTAAGAAGACATGGAGATTCTCCAGGACAGACTTTCAGGACAGAGAAGCAGCTGACATAGAAGAGTATGAAAATAAGCAGACCCAGGAGATCTGCCCAATGGTGTCCAGGGCAAGAAAGATGGGATATAGATTTTAGCAAATAATAACGTGGGAATATCAGTGGGGGATATTTTAGCCACTCGGAGGTTAGAAAGTGGCCTTGCAATGAGCTCTTAAAGGCATAGAAAATATAAAGACTCCATGTGTGAGGCCTCCATCCATAAACCCCCTATCCCTATCCTCTTCCGCTGCCCTGTCTTCTTCAAAGGTGTTTCCCCCTCCGCAAAAACATCGCCTTGCTGCCTCCCCAGCATGACATTCTATTTCAGGAAGGCCCAGCCTTGGCACGACCAAGGGCTTCTCCCATTGGTATAGAACATGGTCATGCTTTGCTACATATGCAGCTGGAGACGCCAGTCTGTCCATGTGCAGTCTTCAGGAAGTGCTTTAGTTCCGCGGAGCTCTGGTTCGTGACCCCTGTTGTCCTTCCTGGGTTGCAAGGCACTTCCGCTCCTTTAATACTTTCTCTCTCTTCTCCAAAGGGGACCCTGTTCTCAGTGCAATGGTTGGCTGCAAGCATCAGCCTCGGTGTTTGTCATGATCTCGGAGAGCCTCTCAGGGGACAGCTCTATCAGGCTCCTGTGAGCATGCACTTGTTTGCCTCAGCAATGTTGTTTAGTTTTGGGGGCTGCATGCATGTGGGCTGCATCCCCAGGTGGTTTAGTCTCAGAATGGCTATTCCTTCAGTCTCTGCTCTAAACTTAATCTCCATATCATGTCCTATGAATATTTTTGTTTCCCCCTTTAATACAGACCATCCTCATTTGGTTCATCTTTCTTCTTGAACTTAAAGCGGTATGTGAAATGTAAGTTGGGTAATTCAAGTTTGGGGTAGTGTGTGTGTGTGTGTGTGTGTGTGTGTGTGTGTTTGTGTGTTTTATTTTTGTATTTTGTGTGTGTGTTTGTGTGTTTTATTTTTGTTTTTGTGTGTGTGTGTTATTTGGTTGTGGCGTGTGAATTGTATGATGGGTAATTCAAGTTTTTGGGGTATTTATTGTGTGTGTGTGTTTGTGTGTTTTATTTTTGTATTTTGTGTGTGTGTGTGTGATTTGGTTGTGGTATGTGAATTGTATGTTGGGTAATTCAAGCTTTTGGGGTAGTGTGTGTATGTGTGTGTGTGTGTGTGTTTGTGTGTTTCATTTCTGTTTTTTTTTGAGTGTGTGTGTGATTTGGTCGCCTCATTCAGGATGGTATTTTATAGTTTCATTCATTTGTTATGAATTTCACGATGTCATGGTATTTGATTACTGAGGGGCTCTCCATTATGTAGATGAACCACATTTTCTGTACCCATTCCTGTGGTCAAATCATCTGGGTTCTTCCTAGCTTCTGGCTATCATGACTATAGCTGCTGTAAACAGAGTACAACGTGTTCTATGTTGGGGCATCATTTGGTAATATGCCCAGGAGTGGGGTAGCTATGTCCTCAGCATATACCATGTCCAATGTTCTGAGGAAAGCCCAGAGTAATTTCCGGAATATAGTACCTCATTTCAATCCCACCAATAATGGAGGAGTCTTACCCTTTCTCCACATGGTGACCAGCATCTGTTGTTAACTGAATGGTTGATTTTAGCCATTCTTCCTGCTGTATCTTTTGATTTGCATTACCCTGTTGAATAATGACGTGGAACATTTCATTATGTATTTCTCAGCCATTCAAAATTCTTCTGCTGAAAATTATTTGATTAGATCTGTACCCCATTTATAATAGGGTTATTTGACTTTCTGGAGCATAACTTCTTGAGTTCTTTGTACATATTGAATATTAATTCTCTTTCAGATATAGGAGGGCAAAGATCTTTTTTCAAGGTATTAGTGGCCATTTTGTCATAATGACAGCGTTCTTTGCCTTGAACACACTTTGCAATTTTACAAGGTCCAATCTCTCAACCCCCTCATCGTAGAGCATAAGCCACTTGTTTGGGGTTCTGTTCAAGAAATTTTCCATAGTCATCACGTGTTCAAGCTTTTCCCCACTTTTTCTTCTTTTTTTTTTCTTTTTTTCAGAGCTGGGGACCGAACCCCGGGCCATGCGCTCGCTAGGCGAGCGCTCTACCACTGAGCCAGATCCCCAACTCCCCCCCACACTTTTTCTTCTATTAGTTTGTGTATATCTCTTTTTTCTCGATGCCCTTAGTCCACTTGGACTTCAGCTTCGTACAGCGTGATAAGAATGGATGGATTTACATTAATTTACATGCTGCCATCTACGTGAACCAACACAGGTGTTTACTTGCCTGTCTCTGTACCAATACCATATAATTTTTATCACTATTTATGGGTATTCAGCTTGAGCTTAGGGATGTTGATTTCCCCAGAATTTCTTTTATTTTGAGAATAGTTTTCACTTCCTAGTTTTTTTCTTATTCTAAATGAACTTGCATATTTCTCCTTCTAACTGTATGAATAATTTTGTTGAGATTTTCTTGGGGACTGCATTGAATCTGTAGATTGATTTTGGCAAAGGGCCATTTTTACTATATCAATACTGCCAATCCATGACCATGAAAGGTCTTTCCATCTTCTCAAATTTTCTTCTATTAGAGACATTAAGTTCTCGTCATAAGGCGCTTTCACTTGCCTGGTTTGAGTTGCACGGAGGTATTTTTTGTTATTTTTGATTATTGTGAAGAGTGTCATTTCCCTAATTTCTTTCTCGGTATGTTTATTCATGGAAGGTCACTGATCTGTTTGAGTTAATTCTATATCCAGAATTTTCCTGAAGCTGTTTATCACGTGCAGTAGTTTTCTGGTGGAAATAATGGAGTCACTTAGGTATACTATCATATCACCTGCAAATAGTGATATATTGGCCTCTTCCTTTCATATTTGTATCCCTTTGTCCTCCTTTTGTTGTCTAATTGGTCAGGCTAGCACATTGAGTACTATATTGAATAAGTAGGGAGAGAATGAATAGCCTTGTCTAGTCCCTGATTTTAGAGGAAGAGCTTCAAGTTTCTCTTCATTTAGTTTGATTTTTGGCTACTGGTTTGCTGTCCATGACTTTACTATGGTTGAGTATGGGCCTTGAATTCCTATCATTGCAAGGCTTTGGCTATGAAGGGGCATTTTATTTGTCAAATGCTTTCGCAGCATCTAATGAGAGGGAAATGTCATTTTTTTCTTTCAGTTTGATTATCTGGTGGATTATGTTGATGGAATTCCATATTGAACTATTCTTGCATTCCTGTTTTGAAGTCTCCTTGATCGTGATGGATAACCATTTTTATGTGTTCATGGGTTTGGTTTGCAATGATGTGATTGAATATTTTTGTCAATATTCATAAGGGAAATTGGTCTGAAGTTCACTTTCTTTATTGGGTCTTTGTTTGCTTTAGGTATAAGCCTAACTGTGGCTTCACCGATGGAATTGGGAAGCTTCCTCTGTTTGTATTTTGTGGAAAATTTTGGACAATTTTTGGTTCTAGGAAGTGCAGATAGAATTTTCCACTAAAATCATCTGGTCCTGGGATCTTTTCCCAATTGGGAGCTTTTAATAATTGTTTCTAATTTTTTAGGATTCATGGTACAGTTTAGATATTTTTTCTGTCCCTGACTTAACTTTGGTAACTGCTCCCTGTATAGAAAATTGATCATTTTGTCCAGATTTTCTACTTTTCTTGAATATAAATTTCAGTAATACAGTATGATGATGTTTTGAATTTGTGCAGATTCTGTTGTTTTGTCTCCCTCTCCTTTCTGATTTTGTTATGTGGATACTTTCTCTGTGCCCTTTGTCATTCATATCAGGTTTATCTACCATGTTGATTTACCCTTGGATCCAGCTCCTGGTTTTATTGATTCTTTGTCGAGTTCTTTGTGTTTCTCCTTAGTTGATTTCAGACCTGAGTTTGATTATTTCCTGCCTTCTGCTCCTCTCGGGCGAATTTGCTTCTTTTTGCTTTTTAGCTTTTATATTTGTTGTCAAGCTGCTAATGTATGCTCTCTCCAGTTTCCCTTTGGATGCTCTCAGAGCTTTGAGTTTTCCTCTTAGCTCTCCTTTCATTGTGTCCCATAAATTTGTTTGTTGTACCTTACATTTCCTAAAATTTTAAAACATTTTTAATTTTTTAATTTTTTTCTTTAGTTCTTCCTCTACCAAGTTATCACTAAGTAAAATATTGGTCGACCTCTATGAGTATTTGGGCTTCCTGACATTTTTGTTGTTATTGAAGTCCAGCCTTAGGTCATGGTAGTGTGAGAAAATGCATGGGATTATTTCACTCTTTTGCATCTGTTGATGCCTCTTTTATGACCAACTGTATGATCAGTTTTGGAGAATGTGCTATGAGTTCCTGAGAATAAGGTATATTCTTTTGTTCTAGGATGAAATATTCTATAGATATTTCTTAAATCCTTTCGTTTCAAAATCTGTTAATTTCTCTGTGTCTCCGGTTTCACTTTCCATGATCAGGCCATTGCTGAGTGTGGGTTGTTGAAGTCTCCCACGACTATTTCGTTAGCCTGAGCTTTAGTTCAGTTTCCTTTATAAGTTTAGGTGCCGTTGGATGTAGCGTATAGATATTCAGGATAGAGAATTGACCCTGGTGGAATTTTTTTCTCTGATGAAAATGAAGTGTCCATCCTTATCTTTTTTTTATTAATTTTGGGTGAATTAGATATTGTAATGTGTCCTCCAGGATGTTTCTACAGACCATTTTCTTGGAAAATTGTTTTCCAGCCTTTTATTCTGAGATACTATCTGTCTTTTCACTGAGCTGTGTTTCCTTAATGTAACAAAATTCTAGTTCTTCTTTTTGTATGCAGTCTGTTAGTCTATGTCTTTTTTATTGGAGAGTTTTGCTTTGCTGCTAAGAGATATTAAGGAATAGTTATTGTGGTTTTCTGTTATTATTTTTTGGTAGAGGTGGAATTATGTTTGTGTGACTCTTCTTTAGGGTTTGTTGAAAGAGAATTACTTTCTTGCATTTTATGGGGTGTAGTTTCCCTCCTTGTCTTGGAGTTTCCCATTTATTATCTTTCATAGGGCAGGATTTGGGAAAACATTCTATGTAAATTTAGTTTATCATAAAATATCTTGGTTTCTCCACCTGCGTTGATTGAAAGTTTTGCGTGGTATAGTAGCCTGGGCTGGCATTTATTTTCTCTTAGTGTTTTATAAAATCCACACTGGATCTGACTTTCATAGTCTCTGGTGAGAAGTCTGGTGTAATACTTATAGGTATGCCTATATATGATACTTGACTTTTTGGATTACTGATTTTAATATTCTTTCTTTGTTTCTGCATTTGGTGTTTTGACCCTTATGTGAAGGGAGAAATTTCTTTTTTGTCCAATCTATTTGGAGAAATGTATGATAGTTTTATTATTATAGGCATTTCTCCCTTTAGGTTAGTGAAGTTTTCTCCTATAATTTGAAAAGTGTCTGGGCTTTATCTTTGACTTAGGAGAATATTTTAGTTCTTTAGATCTCTCTCTCTCTATCTCTATCTCTCTCTTTCTCTCTCTCTCTCTCTCTCTCTCTCTCTCTCTCTCTGTGTGTGTGTGTGTTCATGTGTTGGGTCATAGCAGGAAACAGGGTGGATAGCTGGATTTCAAGAATCTCTGAAATTTGAGTATTTTCCTGAGCTTCTGGGTAGAGATATGGCTGTGTGGGTCTGTTTGGTATCTGATCTTTTAAATAGAGAAGGGCTTACATTGGGAGGGCCCATCCCAAGCAAAATGGACAAAACCACATGGTTTCCCTCATTTTGGGGGCCCTAAAATTCTTTAAAGATTCATTGTGCTCATAGGAAATGGGAGAAGCAGGTCTGGGGCTGGAAGAGGCTTGAATAGACCTTGCTGGATGCAGAGGAAGAGGTGCTGTTCCTCTGTTAGCCAGCAGACTGGCCAGGACTGCATCAAGTGAACAGGCAAACCATGTTGTCATCACTTGGGGGAACCATGGTGAATTAGGATGAAAAGCATCTGTCCTGTCCCAAGCCAGATTCCCCAGGGCCTCTGGGCCATCTCAGACACTGACTAACAAAGGCATCAATATCAGAGCTGAGAGATCTACATCTGAAACTAGTCACATTCCTCAGTTTCCCCTCTGGAAGAAACAGATCAATTACAGTCAGGACCAGCTTAGGCACAGCCTAAGTTCCAGCTGCCTTTTCCAGCGCCACTACCGGCCTTGTTAGTGAAGGTGATCTGGCACTGATGAGTGGGCTGCATTCTTGGGTTATGGTTATTCTAATACAATCACTATAGGAGACATCTGTTGCCGGACATAGCATCATAGGCATGGCCATGCCTGGTTGGTTTCTATCAATATCATTCATGAATCACAGGCTTAAGTGGATGGAGGGGTTTGTGGCTGTGGGACCACTTCTCTACTGGGGACTTGGCAGGACTTGGTCTACCCTGGACTTTCTCCAGGATCCTCCCATTATGCCCTTTCCGATTAAGGTGTTAAATCAGAGAGAGAATGGGTCCAGGTGGTATCCTGGAGACCGTGGCTCTGACATCACGGAAACGTCGTGTGATCAGGCTGAATTAGCACACACTCGATGTTCTCATGCTCTTCTTCAAGCCAGTGACCTGTGCACTGAACCCCATGATTATTGATTACTGAGTGAATGTAAGACTGAAAGGGGGTGGGGCTGCAGTATTGCCCTGTACAGGGCAGCCGGATGTCTTCCTGTTGGCAGAGCCCACATCGGAATGACTCCGGCTCAAGACAGAGTGCCCAGGGCTGAGAATTTAAATTATGATCCTTGAATCCCTAACGTAATGAGCCATCGCCCATCCCCTGGTGTTTTGTCTGATGAATCTGCAAGTTGCATGTTTAATATGTAAGGAATGGGAACCATGAGGAATGGGAAAAAGAGAATGTTTGCCTCCTCTGCCCACCCTCTCTGATCTCAGGGAAGTTGTGGCAATGGCATGGTGCCCTCATCTTCTCACTAAACTGGACTTCGTGGATGTTCTCAGGACCTTGGAGAAGGCCAGAGAAGCTGCTTTGTTCTGCAGGATGTTTCTGACTCTTGAAGGTTCTGGATGAATTCCAGGTGAATGGATACCTTTACCTCACAGAGAGGGAAATCAAGAGGCTCGATTATTGCACCAGCCTCTGGAGTCTGTGGGACCCGTGTGGAGGGCTCTGTCTTTTGTCAGCAGTGGTGGGGACACTGGATTCTGCAGTCAGAGCCTGAGCATTCCTGTCCCACTCAGGGACCTCCATTTAGGTAAAGCTGGATCCCCTACTACTCCACAGGGGGAAATCAGTGAGTTTATTACACAGAGAAGGTGACTGTCACTGTTTCTGATTTGAACATGGGCATGTAGAGAGAGCTTTATACACAATTCTGTGGCTTTTCAGGCACCATTGTTCAAAAGATATAATTTACAGCAAGGTTGAAGGACAAAGTGAAGTTTAAAAATTAGGTAAAATATAGTAATTGAATATACTTGTTTTTATTTAAAGTTTTTTTTAGAATTATGTTGTTATTTTATATGTACTTGCACCTATGTGCATGTGCTATATGCATACGGTACCCTTAGGGATCAGAAGAGGGTGTCTGATCCATTCGAACTGGACTTATGGATGGTTGTCAGCTGCCACGTGGGTGTTCGGAATGGAACTCGGGTCCTCTGCAAGAGCAGCATTGCTCTTTAGGACTGACCCATCTCTCTATCACGTGACTTGTTTCTCTTAGGGGATTTTCTTTTTGTAAATAAAGTTCCATGATGATTTTATGAGTTACATCGTTTGGGTCTAGGGATGAGAGTGGATTAGTAACAGCGTGAAAACACAGGCAATACACTTCCTGACCCTCAGTAAGGGAAGTTTAAATTGTGTGTGTGTGTGCACACACACACGCATGCACGTGCATGCATATTGTTTGCAGATTCCCTTGGAGGCCAGAAGAGGACCTCAGGTTCCCGGGAGCTGATTTACAGGCAGCTGTGAGCTGCTTAAGTGGACCCTAAGAACAGAATTTGGGTTCCCTGCGAGTTTGGAACATGCTCTTAACTGATGGGCTCTCTCTTCAGGCCCATGTGTTTCTCAGCCTCGACTGAGATATCTTTACGAAAACGTGCACTATCTCTGCAGGCATCCTTGGCTGGGTCGGTTGTGTTGATGTTTCTGATGCTCAGCCATCAGGAGACAAAGGCTAGACCCCAGAAGATACCTTCTCTCCATTTTAGCTTCACCATTAACTCTCCAGTTCCTCTATCCTGTCTTGTTCGAACCACAAGCACAATGCTGCTTCCTCCAGGACAAGGATGTGAGGCTATGAATAAAGGTCAGCATGACTCAGTGCCTTTTGCTGTACTACGTATGAAATGTTTTAGCTGGAATTAGGGCTGGGGCTGTTTCAGGTGTGTAAATTAGACAGCCTCAAAGTCTCTTGAGTTGAGCCTCTTTTATATCCTCAGAGGCTCTCTGGGGAGCATGTCACCAACCACACCACCTTTACCCCTGAAAGGATGGCTGAAAACAGGCTTTGGGGCCGAGATACTTCTGCAAGCTGTGAGACTGTGGAGTCAAACTGCTGTCAGATCCTCAGCTTCCCAGCTTCTGTCACATGCAGCTCTTCAGCTTGACATCACAAACTGGAGGGGAAGAGAGCTGAGAGCCCATTACCATGGGTGTCTTGGAAAGTTTGGGGGCGAGTTCTGCATTAAGTAGTCCTCATTTGAATAATGAGCACATGCTATTTATTTTCTTGGAGAGCTGCTCTGAGGGAAGCAGAGAGGCTTCTCCTGCAGGAAGCCTGGTGGCCCGTGTGCCCGCTGCCCATCACTTGGGGGAGGGAGGGGGAGGCAAGGGTGCTATTTTAAACTCTCTGTTATTGAAGGAAACACCCAAAACTGGAACATTGTGGGGCGATTGTCAGCTGTTTTTGTGAGAAAAGGCCTGGGGTCAGCCAACGTCTTCTCCAGTCCTTTCAACGCTGCTCTCTGCCGTGCATAGGAGATGGTCTAAAATATGCCCATCTCATCTCCCCAAATCATGTGTTCTTCTTCATTTTTTATGGGAATGAGTAGAATGGTGGTGAACTTGGGATCATGTGGCCACCTTAGTGGTAATGAGGGGAACTCCACAGGAAGAGAGGTGTTCTCACACCAAACACCCAGATCTGCCTGATCTTGCCCTGGGTGCTTAAAAAGGATGGCATCTCTGCACAAAAAAGTATTGATTCCTCTGTACATATGGATATTTAAATCTGATCGGGGCTCATGATCTAGTCTAGGTAAAACAAGCATCCTACGTGCCTTTTCTCTGTGATTTTTTTTCAATTGGCTGCACAGAGTGACTTCATCTCTCATGTGGTACAGGAAGAAACCAGCCAGATTCCTCCAGCTCTGTAATTAAATCACATAACTTCATGCCTTTGGCTGCACTCAGCAATCTTCCTTCCCGGAACTACTTGCCCATCAGTCTAGGCCAGAGTTCAGAGCCCTAAACAAAAGTACAGAAGGCTCATGCCTGATTCTGTTGAGTGTGCGGCTCAAGAACTCACACATGCTGGCAACTAAAGGGTGCACACTGGAGCTGCACACACTTAACATTATGATATTGAAGAGGATGAGAGGGGCTGTGCACACACGCCAATTTCATACTTCAATGAGATACAGGACTTCATGTTCTTGGGGTTTTGGAGCCACCCAGACCCAACGAATGTTCTTCACGCAAACATCATGAGTCTTTAAGCAAGACTTTAAAACAAAGGTGCAGTTATCATATATGTGAAGAGACTCTGTGGTGGTTTGAATGTGCACTGCCCAGGAAATGGCACTATTAGGAAGTTGGCCTTCTTGGAGGAGGGGTCTCCCTGTGGGGGTGAGTTCTTGAAATCCTTCTCCCAGCCATGTGGGAGACAGTCTGCTCCTGGCTTCTTTTAGATGAAGATGTAGAACTCTCAGCTCCTTCTCCAGCACCATGTCTGTCTGCACACTGCCATGCCCTCTGCCTTGATGATCATGGACTGACCCTCTAAACCTGTAAGAGAACCCCGATTACATGTTGTCCTTGGTCATGGTGTCTCTTCTCCACAATGGAAACCTAACTAAGACCCCAGACTGGATAGTTCATGGGATTGCTCAAATGTCCTTGGCACCATCACTCTTTTATCTTCTGCAATGGCCCAACCCAATCTCTTTCCAGTCCAGGGTGCTCCTCCAGTCTTGGTAATAACAGGACTCCCCTATACAAGGCACTTTCCCTCAGTGTCTCCTAGTGTCTACAATACCACCAGCCATGGCATCCTCATCATTGATAGGGTGAAGTCTATTCTCTAGGATGGTCAACAAGTCTCCCATGTGGTTTTGTAGAGTAGCAAAGCATCTCCAGGGACAGGGCACAGATTCTGGGGCTTTGAGAGACGACTCAGCCACGAAGAACACGTGTTACCCTTGCAGAGGACCCAGGTTCTATTCCCAGCATCCATATGATGGCTCACAGTTGAACTGTTAGCCAGTTTCAGGAGATCTAATGCCCTCTCTTGGACTCTTCAGACATCAGGCAGGCACGTGGTGCACACAGTTCTGTGTAGCCAGAACACTCACACATTCGATATTATAAACACATCTGATTTTTAAAAGGTATGAGCTTTGGATTATGGGCATGGGTGATGCTGAGCCTGGATCCCAACAGCTCTCTTTTAAGGGGAGGAGGGACACCAGGAGTTTGGAACCCGCTGTCTGTAGGTGAGGGAGCACCGTATGGTCATGTCAGTATAATGCTTCCTGGTTTGGAAGTGCTCATCTCAGGGCTCTGATGGTGCCCATAAGGCAGAGGTCTCAGCACTGAGCTTGGGAACAGTCAGCACTGGGGGAAGGCAGCAGGGGAATGACTATGTCTTTCTTCAATACAATGAAAGAGGGTCTTTTCCCCGTGTTTTCTGTCATCATAGAGTTCTAAAAACCCCTGTGGTTCAGATGAACTTAATTTGAAAGTCATTACAATGAAGATGGGGGGTGTGTGAGCTCACAGTTTATTAAGGAAAGATTTGAGAAGCCAAGAAAAAAGTGGCAGAGTTAATATTATAAACACGATTAATGAGCAGGGTGGCTGCAAAAATTCATAAAAGAAAATAACAACACAACACGCAGGCCCTCCTCTCTGTTGGCCCGACAGGCTTCTGACAGTGTGTCCTGATTTGTTTGTGTTAAATGGTTGAGGCTCTAGGCTTGCCCACATGGCCGATGTTGTCTCTCATCTGAAGTTGACAGGATAACTTTATGTTTTTGTGTAAACACATTCCTAATGCAATAATCGCTTTAGCTGATGTGGGCTCGGGTGTTTGCCAGCCAGTTAGGGATGAAGAGGCTTAATGTGTTTCTTCCTTAAAAACAAATACAACAACAACGACAACAAAAGCAGCAGCAACAACACAACCCCAAAACATACAAACAAAAAACCAACAAGTTTGTATTTTTATTAAAACCACAACAACTTCTTATTCACCAGGAAAGTAAACTGGAATTTCTGTTGTCTGGTGGGTACTTGTTCCTCTCTCTAGAGCGCTATTGTATTAGGGTTTACAGAGAAACAGAAATGGCAGAATGAATACACATCATCTTAGTTAGATTTCCATTGCTGCGAACAGACACCACAGGCAAGGTAACTCTATTTTATTTTAAGGCTTGTTTTATTTTAATGACTGATCATGTGAGGCCACAGTGAGGTCACTATGCACAGACGTGAAGGAAGCTTTATTTCTTGGTCTCTTCCTCCTTGGACAGAGTCTTGATGGTCTCCTCCTTCTTGGCCTGGAAGCGCTCCTCCCACACGTTTTTGTGCTTCCTTGGTCTTAGACCTGCGAGCCTCAGCCTGGTCAGCCTGTAGCTTCTTGCGGGCCTCGTCTGCCTTCAGTTTGAGGATCTGCTCCATAAGAATCCATTGGTTTTTGGATACATTCCTTTTGACCTTCAGGTACAGGTTGTGATACATATGGCGGTCCATCTTCTTAGATTCCCAGTATCTCCTGAGAAGCTGGTGCAGGATCCTCATCCTTCTCATCCAGGTCACCCTCTCAGGCACCCAAGTGTTGGCAGTGCCCTTTCCCTTCCCTATGACCATATGCCTGCCCTTCAAGGTGTGTTTCTGGCAGCGAGTCTGAGGATGGACAGTTACAGGCTTCCAGATGATCAGGCCATCTTCAAACAGCTTCCTGATCAGCTGACCGGAGTTGGCATTGGCGATTTTATTGTTCTCATTGGGGTCCAACTGGACCTTCTTTTTACCTCAGTGGAGGATACTAGAAGCAAGACTCTTCTGTAGCCTGAGCATGCTCATGGCTGCAGACGCAGAAGCCAAGGTAACTCTTGCAAAGGAAAAGGTTCCATTGCAGCTGGCTTACAGTTTCAGACGTTCAGTCCTTTGTCATCATGGCAGGAATCATGGGAGCATCCAGGCAGAGTTGGTGCTAGAGGAGCCCAAAGTTCTTGATGCACAGACAGCAGAAAGAGACTGTCTGTACCACTGAGCATAGTTTGAGTATATACAAATCTCAATGCAAAGCCACCACAGTGGCACACTTCCTCCAACAAAGTCACACCTACTCCAACAAGGGCAGACCCACTCCAACAAGGCCACAACCACTCCAACAAGGCCACACCAACTCCAACAAGGCCACACCTACTCCAACAAGGTCACAACTACTCCAAAAAGGCCACACCCACTCCAACAAGGCCACACCTATTCCAACAAGGCCACACCTACTCCAACAAGGCCACACCTACTCCAAAAAGGCCACACCTACTCCAACAAGGCCACACCCACTCCAACAAGGCCACACCTACTCCAACAAGGCCACACCAATACCAGGAGGCCACAACCACTCTAACAAGGCCACACTCATTCCAAAATTGCCACACCCACTCCAACAAGCCCACACCCACTCCAACAAAGCCACACCCACTCCAACAAGGCCACACCTATTCCAACAAGGCAACAGCCACTCCAACAAGGTCACACCCTCTCCAACAAGGCCACACCTACTCCAACAAGGCCACAACTCCTAATAGTATCACTCCTCATGGGTCAAGCATTCAAACAAATGAGTCTATGGTGGCCCACTCCTATTCACACCACCAAACACATCAAAAGGTAATTTGGCTTACAGGACACTGGATAATCTAAAAATGGCTGTCCCATACAAGGGTATTGAGAAACCCATTGGCTGCTCAGTCTATGATGATTGATGGCTCAGCCATCTTAACCTGGTTCTGAATGCACGTGAGTTTCCTGGAGGCGTTGGTCTTCAGTCTACAATGAGATATCAGAGAAGGTGGTTCTAATATTAGCAAAGGAATGCAGCAGCCACAGGAGAGATGAACTTGCCAGTGAGAGTGGAGGCAGACAGACAAAAATCAAAGCCTCCTGTCACATTCTTAATTCTGGGTTGCCACCAGAAGGTCCCACCTACACACAGGGCAAATCCTCCTGATCAAATAACCTGATCAAGAAAATCCCTCACAAGAGTGCCCAGATGCGTGCATTGTAATTGAATTCAGAGCCACTCGAGTCAGCAACGAAGATTAGTGATCATGTCTGCCAACTCTCTCATACAATTTATTTTTCTTGTTTGCTTTATATTTTGGGCCCGAGATTAACCAAGCCGTGCCACTCATATTGCTTAGCCTTGAAGCATTCATCTGCATTCTGTTCTCACTAGATATCAAGAAACACATTGTATGTTCACCCCTCTCCTGGCTGATCCCTGCCTCACCCAGGAACCAGCCAGCTTGCTGTCACTCCAGTCTCAGAGACTGGGTGGCTGATAATGAGGCTTCAAGTCCAAGATCAGAGTCCTGGCAAATTTACTGAAGCCTGCTACCTGGCTTGTAGATGGTGCGTTCTGCCTATATTTTCCTGGGCTGAGAAGGTCCAGCAAGCTCTCTGGGGATTCTTTTTAAACATAAGTGCAACAATAACACAGAGGAGGAGTCCATCTTTATGACTGAAGTCACACCCTCCAAAGTGCTGTTTCCCAATGATGTCATCTTTGGTGACATATTCCTAGGGGTGGGGTAGGGGAGACATTTAGATCACAGCAACCTCTACCGATGGAGATGACTCTCCTCCAGCTTGCACCAGCATCATCAGACTTCTGTGTGGAGGCAGCACAGGCAATTTAAGTCCCAAGCATGTCCCTGTTATGTCTCCTTGGCCCTAATGTCCCCTGTACCATGACCCTCACCCTGCAACAGCTGCCCTTGTGTGCAACAAAGCTCAGCTTCCCTGATGTCAGGCACCTGGGATCTACCTCTATCTCCTTTTAAACCCATTTTTTAGCTATAGGATATGGGTCAGTAGGTAAACTGCTTGCTGTACATGCATGGAGACCTGAGCTTGGATCCCCAGAGCCAACTTAGAAGTCTAAAGTGGTAGCATGCACTCTGACCCCAGAATCAGGGAGACAGAGACCTGGGGACCTCTGAAGTTCACTGGCCACCCCAGAGTCAATGTTTTACTTAGGGTTATACTGCTATGAACAGACACCATAACCAAGGTAACTCTTATAAAGACAACATTTAATTGGGGTTGGCTTACAGGGTCAGAGGTTCAGTCCATTACCATCAAGGTGGGAACATGGCAGCATCCAGGCAGGCACAGTGCAGGAGGAGCTGAGAGTTCTACATCTTCATCTGAAGGCTGCTAGGAGAATACTGGCTTTCAGGTATCTAGGATGAGGGTCTTAAAGACCACACCCACCGTAACACACTCACTCCAACAAGGCCACATCTACTCCAACAGGGCCATACCCTCTAAAGCTGCCTCTCCCTGGGTGAACATACACGCACACACACACACACACACACACACACACACACACACACACACACACAGAGGCACACAGGCAAGCACGCACCCAAACCATCACAGGCATCAGTTCCCAGATCCCAGTGAGAAAAGCCTACCTCAAAAACCAAGACACGCACTGGCAAGATAGCTCAGCATGCAAGAGCACTTGCCATCAAGCCTGAGGATCTGAGTTCAATCCCCAAGACTCACCAGGTGGAAGATGGGACTGAATCCTACAACATGTCCCTTGGTCTCTACATATGTGTTGTAGCATGTATGTGTCTCCCTCGACTAAGTAAAACTATTTCAAAGAGGAATGGCACCCAAAATTGTCCTCTGACCTCTACGTGCATGAACATACACAAGTCACGAGTATACACACACACACACACACACACACACACACACACACACACCACTTTTCTTGGAGACCAGTCTCATGTAGATGTTTTTCAAGATAATACTCGTCTTAGTGCAATTCTTGTTCTATTGTCCAAAGAGAGACACATCTCTAATAGGGCCTGGTATGGACAAGGTTTCCCATCTAAGGAAACAGGAAATGGGAACGTTATGTTTCCCAATTTCAGGATGAAAATCAATGCATTCTGCTCTGTGACTTTGCACGTTCCTGCTTATCTTCAGAAGTGATAGCCAGACATTGCTGTCACCTGGTCAATTGGAAGTGCCAATATGACATTGGGGTGGGACAGGGATGAGAGACAATCTGGTCCTGGTCTACACACAAACCCACAGCTGTAGGGAGCTGTTCCCCACTTCATTTGGCATAGTAGGGACAGCATCAGAGGGAAAAAGGATTATGCCTCGTAAATAAGAAACAAGCTTATGCAGTTTCATAGGAAATAAGCTGACACAAGCTTGGGTTTCTGTTGATTCTTGTCTTGAGTGAGTGAAAACACAGTTTTCAGCTTTTCCTAGTAGGCTCTGGGTTTCCTTTTAACATTCTCATCTCAATGCTCCGAATTCCCACTCTTTGTGTGCAATCCCCTTATGGTGCTTGAATCACTCTGGTCAGGCCATTGCTCCTAATAGTTACTTAATGTTTCCTTTTCAAACACACGGCTTGGGATGAGCGAGACAGCTTGGGGTGGAACCTGAGGGACTGGACACAAGGTAATACTAAGCATGGGTATAAGTTCTTGTACCCAGAATTGGAGAATTCCTGGGATTTACTGCCAGCCCTTCTGATCTATACTGGTGAGATTCAGGCCACAGGGAGACCCTGGGTCAAAAACAAGGTAAACTGGTCCTCTGGCCTGGATTTCACACACATGAGCACATACACGCATAGCACATATGCATATATGCATACACACAAATGGAAAAACATGTTATTAAACATCCATGCATGTAACAAATTTTCCTCAGAAAACCCCCAGAGCACTTTCTTTAAGAGGAGATAGTTGCAAAAACAGATGCAAGGGAAAGGAAGTTGTAATGGAAACGAGTCCGACACCCCTTCATTTTATGGGGATTCATGTAGACTTATATTTTTTCAAACCTACTTTAATAAGGGTTCTCAAATGCTTAGAGCCCCCTTCTAGCCCACTGTCCAAAGGTAGGGGAGAAAAGATGATAAATAGGGCAAGTGGATCTGGACCTGTTTAGAAGTAGTTTTTTGAGCCAAATCCAATCTGAGCTGTCAGGACACCTGCAGTCCAATCCGGTAGTGTCAGGATACCAATAGTCCACTTGAAAAAAAAATGTCACCAAACACAAATCATCACTGGTAGCACAATCTTGCAGAAACAGTCAGGCCTCCACCAAACTTGCACTAGTCAGCAGGAGTGACCAGAACCAGCTGGAACACCAGGAGCTCTTTCCACACCTCAATAAAGTGAAGGTCAGTGAGAATCGAGACCAAGGAGGGATTGCAGGCAAACAATGCAAGCACCTCATCGGTGTCTACTGAGTCATTCTCGTAATCTCTCCCAATATCACGTGACTTGCCTTAACGAAAACCCACATGAGTCTGCATCACAGGACAACCAGAAATTTCCACTTCAGACACCAGAGTGTGAGGAGCGAGAGAGAGACTGAGACATATTGAACAAACAAGGATATCCCCTTGAATTGTAACATGTCCCCAAATGACTGGGAAGGGAAGATACCTCTTTGCCGAGCTGCTAAATTCCATTTAAAGCACAGTGGCATCCAACTGGCCTGTTTCATAAAATTGTCTCTGTTGTCACCTGATACACGCGCCTTATACTTTGTGGCTGATGATGGACCTTCATTCAATAGCTCTAGCCGTCCTTTTGCTACTTTGTAGGTTCTCCTTTCTTTCACATTCAACCCCCTAAAACTAGACAGGAGAGAAAAGAGGAGAGAGGGAAAGGGGTTCTATTACCATTAGACGACCTCCTGTTGATTAGGGGCATCCAGTTCCTTGGGGGACAAGTTTGATCTTCATTGTCAGGATGATTAGTTTCTTCTTTGGGCGTGACTATTTAACAAACTGCAACCAACAGCAGCCCACCTCTGGGGCTCTAGCATTTATATGTTCTCTGAAAAGTCTCCAGCATCCCAAATGTTACACACTTGGAAAATCTATCTGCTGCTGGCAAAGTCACGCCCCTGCCAGAGCACGAGGCAAATCATTGTCAGCCACTGTTGACATTCGGAAGCAACCCTATACCCCACAGCCTGGATTAAAACAAAAACATACTCTTATAATATCTCTATGTTTTTAAATACACCAAAATTCTCACTGCAAATAGCCAGTTTCATTTGGATATTAGTATAACTGACTTTCTATCCTTTAATCCACGGAGGGCATCCTGATTAGCTCGAATCAGTCATGCTAGCTTTGTCCTGTGCATGTCACTGGTGTTGAGGTGCATCAGAAGACTCACTGAGACACACCAAAAATCTTCTGAGGAAAGATGTTTTTCTGCCTGTCAAAATTAGGGAGCTATCAAAGACAGTTTCATCTCTCTTCCTCCTCCTCCCATCCAGGGTTGGAGTTCTGCTGTGGAGGAGTGTGATGTGTTCTCTGGGGATGCAGCCGCCATCTTGTGACTACATTATAGCCAATCACTGAGGGCAGTAAGATGAGAAAGATGGATGAGCCAAGAGTCCTGTGGGACGGCTGGGCTGGTGAAATGATGCTGTGTGTGCTTTGGTGTATCTTCCCAAGTCAACTACACCCTTGGGATTAAGGGACACTGATTGGTTTTATATTACTGTGACCAGACACATTCCCAGCAGATATATTTATTGTGTTTGCCCTTATAAGGCCAGAATTATTGCCAGCCTCACTTGAACTCATATTCTGACATACTGTACCCCACTTTGCCAGCCCCTCCCCAGGCCCTCCTTAGCAATTAGCAACCACACACTCAAATAAGTGCGAAAGTCCCAGGAGGTGAATGTGATACAACAATTAAAACACACACACACCAGGAAGGACAATGGAATATTATTTAAAATGTTTTTCCCCAAAGAAGAGTGAAGTCAATATAATTTTAAAGTTACATTCTTTTATCTCCCCCTCTCCCCGTTAAATGTTTGATAACTATTTGCTTAATATCTGACCTTTCTCAGGACCACACAACACAGATGATATCCACCCCTGCGTTCTTCATGATTACTGTGGGTGTTAACTTATACTTCATGGACTTAAGGTATTTCCTTATTGTGTGCAGCATAAGGCAGATAAGGTTTCTTCCAGAAACTTCACATTTTACAAATGCAAAATGCCGCCCTATTGAAAAACAATGCAAAATCCTTCATAGCTCAACGTGGCTTCCTGTCTTCTGATTAGAAATTTAACCCACATTGCATTGTCATGGAAGGAATGTGAGCCTTACAGAGAGACTGTGGTGTGACAGAGGAATGGCTTTCCAAGGTGCTGAGGTGGGGTTCTTGGGCTAAGGAGCTGGCTTAGCCAGTAAAGTGTTTGCCATGAAAGTATGAGGGTCTGAGTTCAGTCCCTAGAACCCACGTTAAAAAATAAAAGTCAGACATGGTGGCCTGGAATCCTGGTACCAGAGAGGTGGACAGATGCATCCCCGAAGTTCTCTGGTCCACCAGCTCGACTGGTATGTTTGGGGTGTAAGTGTGAGACTTTGTTGCAAGAAAACAAAGCAAGGCAGGGTGGAACTGACTCAGTTCCTTCTCTTTGCTCTGATGAAATACTGTGTGAACTATCTCAGGGAGGAAAGGGTTGACTTCAGTTTGATCAGTGCCATCAGGAAGAAAGTCAGGGCAGGAACCGAAGGCAGAGACTTGAAGGCAGCAGCTGAAGCAGAGGCCGTGGAGGAATAATAACCCCTTACTGGCTTGTTGCTTATTGCTTGGTCAATGTGCTTTCTTCTGTAACCAGGACCACCCACCCAGAGGTGGCGCCATCCACAGTGGGCCTCCACATGAAAGACCCCCAAACTTGGGGAGACTCTTGCTCCTGTCACGGGTTGGGTTACCCCCAGGAAACACGAGTAGCCGGTCTTGATGTAATCAACAAGAGGCAGTTTTATTTACGAGATCTCGGGCTGACATGTATCCCACACAGGAGATTGAGTCAAGCCCCGAGCCTCTCTAGGCAGGAGCTTATATAGGGAAAACCAGGGGTTTCTTGTGGATACACATAATTGGCTAATACAAAGGGTGCACAGTTACTTTTGGCATGGAGTTACATTCAACAAAGCATACGTGTAATCTAGCATCTCAGCAGTGTGGGCCAGGCAACTCATATCACTGCTGTAGGGGGATGACCCATCCTCAGGGAGTGAAGGAAGGGAAGGGGGTGGCTCCAGATGGCCAGTGTCCTTGGGAGCTGATAGTCGGGCTGGTGAGCCCTATCTCAAATTCTCTCATGCATGTCTGGACTTTGTTTGAGACTAACTTTTTGAAATTTAACTCTTCACACACACCAATCATTATTCCAAAAGATGCCTCACAGGTCTGTCCACAGGCGAATGCAATGGAGGCAAATCCTTAGCTGAGGTCCCCTGTACTAAAAAAAATAATGTTTAATAAATCCCGACGCGGGGTTACTCACCTCAATGGTTTCTGTTCCCGAATGAAAGAAACACGCCCAGCCTCTATATCTACAGCAGCCCATAGCTGGGCAGCTGCCTACCCTCCATGCTGTTAGAATCCACCTCCCAGCAATAACTCCAAGTTACTATTTGCTAATTTCTATGCTTCATCTTGGCTGTTCTTGACTCCAAGTTGCAGCCCTCTGGGCCATGATCCATTAGCCCTTTTATACGGCAGCTCTGCCCTTCTGCATGTTATTTCCCTTCCATGGCAGCCTTTGTCTCCCCTCCTCCACACTCCCCTAAGGCATGGGGACCTCTCTGTCCTGCTTGCTCCCGGACCCAAGCCCGGGAACCCTAAATCCCGTCTCTCTCTCTCTCTCTCTCTCTCTCTCTCTCTCTCTCTCTCTCTCTCTCTCTCTGTGTGTGTCTGTCTCTCTCTCTCCTTCCCAGCTATTGGCGGCTAGCATCTTTATTCACCAATCAGAATTAACTGCGGGCAGGTTCCCAGAAGCTATGTGCAGACTTTCTCCTGCAAACTAATTTGGGGAACCCAATTAGTATTAGAAAACAAGCAGCTACAGTCTCCTCTTCCCAGGTGTGTCAACTTGACCACTGAAGGGAGTTGAGCCAGAGACTGAGGAGGACAGCTAAGGTTGACCTCTGACCTCCCATGCTTATGCAACCACACACACGTATGTATTCATTTATTTAATTCCAGAGCAGGATATTGGCATGGACGGCAGGGAGAGTGGATCTGGGGACAAGTAGATAAAAGAGAAACAGGTATTTGTAATCACCATAGAGAGCTCCCTTCTTTCCTCTCAGAACAAAGGAGAGGACAGCCAGAGTGTCCTCTGCCTAACTCTGTAGGGGCTTCTCAAGGGCAAACTCCAAACCTGCAGTGTTTCCCCCCAAGTCTTTGTTCCATGATGTGGCAGTGTGCATTAAGTTGAAAACAAAAACAAAAACAAAACAACAAAACTCACCCAAATAGGTCTAAATGTACCAAGAAAGATTAAAACCATCTTGTTTAACAAGAGACACCTGTTTATTCCTGTTTGATGAACGGGTGTTTCTCCAATAGTTAGGATTTTTTAAAATTATTATTAAACAAAGTAAAGATAGAGGAGAAAAGACGAGAACGAGACAAGAAGCGGTTGCTGGTTCTCAGGGGAAACACTAGGTAGAATCAGGCATATTTTAATTCTGAGAAAGCTCAGGTTTGACCATGCGGGCTGTGTGATATTTCATGGTTTCTCGTGAACTCATCTGAACTTTGGTTTTGCATACGTGCACTGAGGCACCCTTCTGTCTTGGACCGGGTGGTGTTTTGCATGCCCAGGGTGCCCTTCATTCAACAGACAGATACACTCAGGATTCTGTCAGGTGCTAAGCACAGGTTGGTGATAGTCCCACATGGTCCTGTCTTTGGTGAGCATGAGAGAGAACGGGTCAGGGGTCAGCTAATAATGCAGACCATTTCATGCAAGCGACAGCTTTATAATGTTTTATTTATTAAGAAATGATAATTTACTTTAATTAATTAGTTAATTCATTAGTTTACTAATTAATAAGTGTGTGTGAGCTTGCCACTGCACATGTGTGGACCTCAGGTCCTCAGGCCTGGCAGCAAGGGCCTTGACCTGTTGAGCATCTCACCAGCCTGGAGCAAAATGCTGACCAAAGGAGATAGTTGGCCTTGAATGAAGTGTTTTCTTTTTCTTTTCTTTTTTTTTCCTGAGCTGGGGATTGAACCCAGGCCTTGTGCTTGCTAGGCAAGCGCTCTACCACTGAGCCAAATAACAAACCACAGGTGTTTTCTTTTTAATCTCTTTTATTATTGTTTGAGAATTTATATAGATGCATGTAAGGCATATTTGTTCAAATCCATCCCTTCATTCCCTCCCTTCCAATCCACTTGTTGCATTGTCTTTGTTACAGGAAGTGTCTAGAGATGTGTGGATTTTTTGAAGCCCTGGGTCAGGTCTGAGCTGCTCACATGGGCCCTTCAGGGAGACCTGGTGATTAGTGGGACCATTAGCCAGTAAGTGGGTGGGAAATGCCCCATTATTTCCATTTTAAATGTCTAACTAGGCCTGGTGGGAGGCAGAATCTTATCACTTCAGAAAAGCCTTCAGTCCCCTTGACCCCTGTCCCCAGCCCAGTGCCAAACCTAGAGGGCTCTTGTGTTTGGTGAGGATTGTCCTGGTGTGCTCTGGGATTTCTGCATTTGCTGGAGGACTCTGGGTTTTGGTGTGACTCAGACAGCACAGGGCTCCTGGCTTCTCTGGATTTCCATGAGTGAACTCCAGTCCTTCTGCAGACTTGATTGACAGGGTGTGGGTACGGCTATTGGCGTTCCATTAGGGGCTGATTACTACTCTGGCTCATGACCCTATCACTGGAGTCTGGCCTCCAAGGTTTGCCAGTCAGACTCTTTGTCTTTATTCAGGGAGGGAGCAGAGAGCAGGTCTTAGCAGAAAAGATGCTCTGCTTCTGAGTCGAGGGAGAGTGTGAACTTGGGACAACTGCAGCTTTGTCTGATGTGTGATGTCTGGATTTGCCTTCCCTGAGATTTTTGCCCACCTCCCCATCCCTGCTACTTCCTTTCTTTGCCCTCCCTTCCTGTCCTCCATCCTTCCCCACTTCTTTTCCATGGTGAAGACCATTGCTTCATCATCTTATTATTAGACATAACAGAGGCAAAGACATTGGACCTTGTAGTCACATGACTTCACACAGGAGACAAAGATACTCAACATTCCATGCTGAAGAGTTTGTTCCCTGCTTCCCTCTGGTGCACCCCCTCCCTTTCTCCGATAGTTTGAATGTGAAATGCTCCTCAGAGACTGTAAACGCAGAAACATAGCGCTCACCTTAAGGGACTAAGGGACTTAAGGGACTAAGGATGATTTATTCTGGAGCCATTTAGTGTGATCATGGTCCAGGAACACAAATTTAGGTCACCCCTTATTTCAGGGTGGACACATTTTCATGAAGTTTCATAGTTTTTCAGAACAAAGAAAGTTATAATTCAAGACAAATGCAAAACACGTTGGTGGGCACACGAGCAAGGCAGTTATAGCTAATTAGGGAGATCTTTTCTATGTCCCCACGGTGCTATCTGATGACATTCTTAACTTATGGATTGGTGGTATCTAGGAATTTACTAAGTTAATAGATTACTAAAAGGTTTTTTTTTATATCTATGACATAGATTAGTTTTGACAAAGAGGTAGGCAAAGAATTCTGGGGGCTAAAACTATTAGGTGACTAGCTACTGGATCAGCAACATTCCAACATCTCCTCACCACTGCAGTTCTAACCAGCCAGTCAGCTTTCGCAGACAGCTTCTTCATAGAAATTCTTGTTTAAGAGGCACACATATTTAAACAGTTGGAGCTCAGGTGCTGGCACCATTTTGCGAAGGGATTGTGGATCATCTTGGACACGGGGACAAGCTGACAGTCCATAGAGCCCCAGAGGCAGACTGCGAGGTTCATGGCCTGCCTGTCCCTGACTCCAGCCTGTTCAAATAAATCACAACTTTGTAGGCGGTGGGCGAGGTTATTGCAAGTTAACTATTTTCCTCTCTGGGTCTCTTGTATCTTCTTCTTTGAGGCCAGGGAGTTGGGCAGGGATCATGGCTGTTTCACACTGCACACCTTGGGTCTTAGAATGCAAAGGAATTTGGTATTCAAAGGACAGCACACAGCAAGAACATTCTTTGTTCTGGCTTTAGTTACATTGACTGAATGAATGTTGTTTCGGGACCTCTGGACATTTACTTATTCATGGGTTGTGTTGGGAATCAATTGGAATTGAAGCATTCCCTTCTGGAGGGAAGAAGGAAGCTCAGAAGATTCAGGAAGCTTAAGAAACCTATAAGGCTTAGGATTCTTGCAGGTTTTGACGCTGAGTTCCTGTTTCAAAGAGTAATAATATGAGAACTATTGCCTCCGGGGTTCAGGAGCAGCCATGATGAAGGGGGCTTCTTGGATGGAGCTGCTTACTTGTTGGCCTGAAAGCTACAGGTAGCTATTTTCAGTGTCACCCATGCTGTAATGGGTTTTCCACTGATAGAGTTGTCTGAGCCACTCGTTTGCTCCTGAATAGCCATGATAACGTAGACCTGGCTGGAATCGTTTGTAGATTGTTGGTTTTCTTTCACCTTGTGACTCGCTTCTTTCTTTCTTGACTTAGAACCTTCTGTTTGGTTACTAGGTGGGGGAAGGGAGCCCAAAAAGGAAATGTACTACAGAGTCCAGCTTTACCTCTGCCTCTGGTCCTTTTGTTTGCCCTGTGGGAAGCGTTAAGTTCCTCCCCTCTACATGTATGCACATACACAAGTCACGAGTGTACACACACACACACACACACACACACACACACACACACACACACACACCACTTGTCTTGGAGACCAGTCTCATGCAGATGTTTTTCAAGATAATACTGGTCTTAGTGCAATTCTTGTTCTATTGTTCAAAGAGAGACACATCTCTAATAGGGCCGGCTATGCACAAGGCTTTCCGATCTAAAGAAATAGGCAATGGGAACGTGATGTTTCCCAATTTCAGGACAAAAATCAATGCATTCTGCTCGGTGACCTTGCACGTTCCTGATTATCTTCAGAAGTGATAGCCAGCCATTGCTGTCACCTGGTCAATTAGAAGTGCCAATATGACATTGGGTTGGGACAGGGATGAGAGACAATCTGGTCCTGGTCTACACACAAACCCACAGCTGTAGGGAGCCGTTCCCTGCTTCATTTGACGTAGTAGGGACAGCATCAGAGGGAAAAGGGCTTATGCCTCTTAAGTAAGAAACAAATTTATGCAGTTTCATAGGAAATAAGCTGACACAAGCTTGGGTTTCTGTTGATTCTTGTCTTGAGTGAGTGAAGACACAGTTTTCAGCTTTTCCTAATAGACTCTGGGTTTCCTTTTAACATTCTCATCTCAATGCTCCGAATTCCCACTCTTTGTGTGTAAGGCCCTTATGGTGCTTGAATCACTCTGGTCAGGCCATTAGTCATAATAGTTACTTAATGTTTCTTTTCAAACACACGGCTTGGGATGAGGGAGACAGCTTGGGGTGGAGCCTGAGGAGCTGGACACAAGGTAAAAACTAAGCATGGGCATAAGTTCTTGTAGCAAGAGTTGGAGAATTCCTGGGATTTACTGCCAGCCCTTCTGACCTATATTGTTGAGATTCAGGCCACAGAGAGACCCTGGGTCAAAAACAAGGTAAATTCGTCCACTGGCCTGCATGTCACACATTAGCACATACACGCATAGCACATATGCATATATGCATACACACAAATGGAAAAACATGTTATTAAACATCCATGCATGTAACAAATTTTCCTCAGAAAACCCCCAGAGCACTTTCTTTAAGAGGAGATAGTTGCAAAAACAGATGCAAGGGAAAGGAAGTTGTAATGGAAACGAGTCTGACACCCCTTCATTATATGGGGATTCATGTAGACTTATATTTTTTTCAAACCTACTTTAATAAGGGTTCTCAAATGCTTAGAGCCCCCTTCTAGCCCACTGTCCAAAGGTAGGGGAGAAAAGATGATAAATAGGGCAAGTGGATCTGGACCTGTTTAGAAGTAGTTTTTTGAGCCAAATCCAATCTGAGCTGTCAGGACACCTGCAGTCCAATCCGGTAGTGTCAGGATACCAATAGTCCACTTGAAAAAAAAATGTCACCAAACACAAATCATCACTGGTAGCACAATCTTGCAGAAACAGTCAGGCCTCCACCAAACTGGCACTAGTCAGCAGGAGTGACCAGAACCAGCTGGAACACCAGGAGCTCTTTGACACACCTCAATAAAGTGAAGGTGAGTGAGAATCAAGACCAAGGAGGGATTGCAGGGCAAACAAGGCAAGCACCCATTCAGTGTCTACTGAATCATACTCATAATCTCTCCAAATATCACGTGACTTGCCTTAACCAAACCCCACATGTGTCTGCATCACAGGACAACCAGAAATTTCCACTTCAGACACCAGAGTGTGAGGAACGAGAGAGAGACTGAAACATATGGAACAAACAAGGATATCCCCTTGAATTGTAACATGTCCCCAAATGACTGGGAAGGGAAGATACCTCTTTGCTGAGCTGCTAAATTCCATTTAAATCACAGTGGCATCCAACTGGCCTGTTTCATAAAATTGTCTCTGTTGTTACCTGATACACACGCCTTATACTTTGTGGCTGGTGATGGACCTTCATTCAATAGCTCTAGCTGTCCTTTTGCTACTTTGTAGGTTCCCCTTTCTTTCACATTCAACCCCCTAAAACTAGACAGGAGAGAAAAGAGGAGAGAGGGAAAGGGGTTCTATTACC
This sequence comes from Rattus norvegicus, assembly GCF_036323735.1. Classification (NCBI taxonomy): domain Eukaryota; kingdom Metazoa; phylum Chordata; class Mammalia; order Rodentia; family Muridae; genus Rattus; species Rattus norvegicus. The sequence goes on along the minus strand of NC_086029.1, from coordinate 13,794 downwards.
ATTAGACGACCTCCTGTTGATTAGGGGCATCCAGTTCCTTGGGGGGTAAGTTGATCTTCATTGTCAGGATGTTTCATTTCTTCTTTGGGCTTGACTATTTAACAATCTGCAACCAACAGCAGCCCACCTCTGGGGCTCTAGCATTTATATGTTCTCTGAAAAGTCTCCAGCATCCCAAATGTTACACACGTGCAAAATCTATCTGCTGCTGGCAAAGTCACGCCCCTGCCAGAACACGAGGCAAATCATAGTCAGCCACTGTTGACAATCAGAAGCAACCCCATGCCCCACAGCCTGAATTAAAACAAAAACATACTCTTATAATATCTCTAAATTTTTAAATACACCAAAATTCTCACTGCAAATAGCCAGTTTCATTTGATAGTAGTATAACTGACTTTCTATCCTTTAATCCACGGAGGGCATCCTGATTAGCTTGAATCAGTCATGCTAGCTTTGTTCTGTGCATGTCACTGGTGTTGAGGTGCATTAGAAGACTCACTGAGACACACCAAACATCTTCTGAGCAACGATTTTTTTCTGCCCGTCACAAAGAGGGAGCTATCCAAGACAGTTTCATCTCTCTTCCTCTTCCTCCCATCCAGGGTTGGAGTTCTGCTGTGGAGGAGTGTGATGTGTTCTCTGGGGATGCAGCCGCCATCTTGTGACTACATTGTAGCCAATCACTGAGGGCAGTAAGATGGGAAAGATGGATGAGCCAAGAGTCCTGTGGGTTGGCTGGGCTGGTGAACTGATGCTGTGTGTGCCTTGGTGTTTCTTCCCAAGTCAACTACACCCTTGGGATTAAGGGACACTGATTGGTTTTATATTACTGTGACCAGACACATTCCCAGCAGATATATTTATTGTGTTTGCCCTTCTCAGGCCAGAATTATTGCCAGCCTCATTTGAACTCACCTTCTGTCCTATCGCAACCCCACTTTGCCAGCCCCTCCCCAGGCCCTCCTTAGCAATTAGCAACCACACACTCAAATAAGGGCCAATGTCCCAGGAGGTGGATGTGATACAACAATTAAAACACACACACCAGGAAGGACAATGGAATATTATTTAAAATGTTTCTGCCCAAAGAATAGTGAAGTCAATATAATTCTAAAGTTACATTCTTTTATCTCCCCCTCTCCCCATTAAATGTTTGATAATTATCTGCTAAATATCTGACCTTTCTCAGGACCACAGAACACAGATGAGATCCACCCCTGCCTTCTTCATGATTACTGTGGGTGTTAAGTTATTCTTCATGGACTAAAGGTATTTCCTTTTTTTGTGCAGCATAAGGCAGATAAGGTTTCTTCGAGAAACTTCACATCTTACAAATGCAAAATGACGCCCTATTGAGAAACAATGCAAAATCCTTCATAGCTCAACATGGCTTCCTGTCTTCTGATTAGAAATTTAACCCACATGGCATTGTCATGGAATTAACGTGTACCTTAAAGAGAGACTGTGGTCTGACAGAAGAATGGCTTTCAAAGATTCTGAGGTGGGGTTCTTGGGCTAAGGAGCTGGCTTAGCCAGTAAAGTGTTTGCCATGAAAGTATGAGGGTCTGAGTTCGGTGCCTAGAACACACGTTAAAAAATTAAAGTCAGACATGGTGGCTTGGAATCCTGGTACCAGAGAGGTGGACAGATGCATCCCCAATGTTCTCTATCCACCAGCTCAACTGGTATGTTTGGGGTGTAAGTGTGAGACTTTGTTGCAAGAAAACAAAGCAAGGCAGGGTGGAACTGACTCAGTTACTTCTCTTTGCTCTGATGAAATACTGTGTGAACTATCTCAGGGAGGAAAGGGTTGACTTCAGCTTGATCAGTGCCCATCAGGAAGAAAGTCAGGGCAGGAACTCAAGGCAGAGACTTGAAGGCAGCAGCTGAAGCAGAGGCCGTGGAGGAACAACCGCTTAATGGCTTGTTGCTTATTGCTTGGTCAACGTGCTTCCTTCTGTAACCAGGACGGCCCACCCAGAGGTGGCGCCATCCACAGTGGACCTCCACACACCAATCATTATTCCAAAAGATGCCTCACAGATCTGTCCACAAGCAAATGCAATGGAGGCAAATCCTCAGCTGAGGTCCCTGTAGTAAAAATAATAATAATAATAATAATAATAATAATAATAATAATAATAATAATAATAAATCCCGACGCGGGGTTACTCACCTCAATGGTTTCTGTTCCCGAATGAAAGAAACATGCCCCAGCATCTATATCTAAAGCATCCCATAGCTGGGCAGCTGCCTACCCTCCATGCTGTTAGAATCCACCTCCCAGCAATAACTCCAAGTTATTATTTACTAATTGCTATGCTTCATCTTGGCTCTTCTTGAATCCAAGGTGTAGCCCTCTGGGCCATGATCAATTAGCCCTTTTATACGGCAGCTCTGCCCTTCTGCATGTTATTTCCCTTCCATGGCAACCTCTGTCTCCCCTCCTCCACACTGCCATAAGGCATGGGGACCTCTCTGTCCTGCTTCCTCGAGGACCCAAGCCCCGGAACCCTAAATCCCGTCTCTCTCTCTCCCTCTCTCACTCTCTCTCCCTCTCTCTCTCTCTCTCTCTGTCTCTCTCTCCCTCCCTCTCTCTCTGTCTCTGTCTCTCCCTCCCTCTCTCTCTCTGTCTCTGTCTCTCCCTCCCTCTCTCTCTCTGTCTCTCTCTCCCTCTCTCTCTCTCTCTCTCTCTCTCTCTCTCTCTCTCTCTCTCTCCCCTTCCCAGCTATTGGCGGCTAGCATCTTTATTCACCAATCAGAATTAACTGCGGGCAGGTTCCCAGAAGCTACATGCAGACTTTCTCCTGCAAACTAATCTGGGGAACCCAATTAGTATTAGAAAAGGAGGAGCTACAATCTCCTCTTCCCAGGTGTGTCAACTTGGCCACTGAAGGGAGTTGAGCCAGAGACTGAGGAAGACAGCTAAGGTTGTCCTCTGACCTCCCATATTTATGCTTATGCAACCACACACACGTATGTATTCATTTATTTAATTCCAGAGCAGGATATTGGCGTAGAAAGCAGGGAGAGTGGATCTGGGGACAAGTGGATAAAAGAGAAACAGGTATTTGTAATCACCACAGAGAGCTCCCTTCTTTCCTCTCAGGACAAAGGAGACGACAGCCAGAGTGTCCTCTGCCTAACTCTGTAGGGGCTTCTCAATGGCAAACCCCAAACCTGCAGCGTTTCCCCCCAAGTCTTTGTTCCATGATGTCGCAGTGTGCATTAGGCTGAAAACAAAAACAAGAACAAAACAACAAAACTCCCCCAAATACGTCTAAAAGTACCAAGAAAGATTAAAACCATCTTGTTTAACAAGAGACACCTGCTTATTCCTGATTGATAAACGGGTGTTTCTCCAAATGTTAGGATTTTATAAAATTATTATTAAACAAAATAGAAATAGAGTAAAAAGGACGAGAATGAGACAAAAAGCGGTTGCTCGTCCTCTGGGGAAACGCTAGGTAAAATCAGGCATATTTTAATTCTGGGAAAGCTCAGGTTTGACAATGCGGGCTGTATGTTATTTCATGGTTTCTCGTGAACTCATCTGAACTTTGGTTTTGCATACGTGCACTGAGGCCCCCTTCTGTCTTGGACCTGTGTGGTGTTTTGCATGCCCAGGGTGCCCTTCATTCCTCAGACAGATACACTCAGGATTCTTTCAGGTGCTAAGCACAGGTTGGTGATAGTCCCACATGGTCCTTTCTTTGGTGAGCCTGAGAGAGAACAGGTCAGGGGTCAGCTAATAATGCAGACCTTTCATGCAAGCGACAGCTTTATAATGTTTTATTTATTAAGAAATGGTAATTTACTTTAATTAATTAGTTAGTTAGTTAATTAGTGTGTGTGTGTCTGTGTGTGTGTGAGCTTGACACCGCACGTATGTGGACCTCAGGTACTCAGACCTGGCGGCAAGGGCCTTGACCTGTTGAGCATCTCACCAGCCTGGAGCAAAATGCTGACCAAAGGAGGCAGTGGGACTTGAATGAAGTGTTTTCTTTTCCTTTCCTTTTCTTTTTTTTTTTTTCGGAGCTGGGGATCAAACCCAGGACCTTGCACATGCTAGGCAAGGGCTCTACCACTGAGCCAAATCCCCAACCTCAGGTGTTTTCTTTTTAATCTCTCTTATTATTGTTTGAGAATTTATATAGATGCATGTAAGTCCTATTTGTTCAGATCCAGCCCTTTATTCCTTCCCTTCCATACCCTTGTTGCAATGTCTGTGTTACAGGAAATGTCTAGAGAAGTGTGGATTTTTGGAAGCCCTGGGTCAGGTCTGAGCTGCTCACATCGGCCCTTCAGGGAGACCTGATGATTAGCAGGACCATTAGCCACTTAGTGGGTGGGAAATGCCCCACTATTTCCATTTTAAATGTCTAACTAGGCCCGGTGGGAGGCAGATTCTTATCACTTCAGAAAAGCCTTCAGTCCCCTTGACCCCTGTCCCCAGCCCAGTGCCAAACCTAGAGGGCTCTTGTGTTTGGTGAGGATTGTCCTGGTGTGCTCTGGGATTTCTGCATTTGATGGAGGACTCTGGATGTTGGTGTGACTCAGACAGCACAGGGCTCCTGGCTTCTCTGGATTTCCATGAGAGAACTCCAGTCCTTCTGCAGACTTGATTGACAGGGTGTTGGTACTGCTATTGGCATTCCCATTAGGGGCTGATTACTACTCTGGCTCATTAACCTCTCACTGGAGTCTGGCCTCCAAGGTTTGCCAGTCAGACTCTTTGTCTTTATTCAGGGAGGGAGCAGAGAGCAGGTCTTAGCAGAAAAGATGCTCTGCTTCTGAGTCGAGGGAGAGTGTGAACTTGGGACAACTGCAGCTTTGTCTGATGTGTGATGTCTGGATTTGCCTTCCCTGAGATTTTTGCCACCCCCCCATCCCTGCTGCTTCCTTTCTTTGCCCTCCCTTCCTGTCCTCCATCTTTCCCCACTTCTTTTCCATGGTGAAGACCATTGCTTCATCATCTTATTATTAGACATAACAGAGGCAAAGACATTGGACCTTGTAGTCACATGACTTCACACAGGAGACAAAGATACTCAACATTCCATGCTGAAGAGTTTGGTTCCTGCTTCCCTCTGGTGCACCCCCTCCCTTTCTCCGATAGTTTGAATGTGAAATGTTCCACAGAGACTGTAAATGCAGAAACACTGGCTTCACCTTAAGGGACTAAGGGACTTAAGGGACTAAGGATGATTTATTCTGGAGCCATTTAGTGTGATCATGGTCCAGGAACACAAATTTAGGTCACCCCTTATTTCAGGGTGGACACATTTTCACGAAGTTTCATAGTTTTCCAGAACAAAGAAAGTTATAATTCAAGACAAATGCAAAATATGATGGTGGGCACACGAGCAAGGCAGTTATAGCAAATTAGGGAATTCTTTTCTATGTCCCCACGGTGCTATCCGATGACATTCTTAGCTTATGGATTGGTGGTATCTAGGAATTTACTAAGTTAATAGATTACTAAAAGGTTTTTTTTTATATCTATGACATAGATTAGTTTTGACAAAGAGGTAGGCAAAGAATTCTGGGGGCTAAAACTATCAGGTAACTAGCCACTGGATCAGCAACATTCCAAAATCTCCTCACCACTGCATTTCTAACCAGCCAGTCAGCTTTCGCAGACAGCTTCTTCATAGAAATTCTCATTTAAAGGGCACACATGTTTAAACAGTCCGACCTCAGGTGGTGGCACCATTGTGTGAAGGGATTGAGGAACATCTTGGACACGAGGACAAGCTGGTAGCCGTAGAGCCACAGAGGCAGACTGCGAGGTCCATGGCCTGCCTGTCCCTGACTCCAGCCTGCTTCTCTATATCGTGGGAGCTCGGTGTACAGTGGCAGCCTCTTTTTTCTTCTGTCAGGTACTTTGTTACGACAGTAAGGGAACTGATTAGCGCAATTAATAGCAGTTCAACTAACTAGAAGCAGTTGTGGGAGCCAAGGGTTCCGTTCTGGCTTTGCGCTGGGTGAGGAGTTGGTGAAGATGCTGTTGTCTCCTTCCAGAATGATGAGTTGACATCTTTACATGCAAATGTCTGTGTATGTCATTGATTGGCAGGCAGGGCCTTACCCATTGTAGCCGAGTGAAGCTAATCCCATATGGACTGGAGTTGTCTCCCGCTCCATTGCTTCTGAGCCCATGAGAAGAATTGGAAGCAGAGGACGTCACTATGTGACAAAAGAGGCAGGATTGGACCATGTGTCCATAAGCCAAAGGATGGTTGCATCCTGCGGAAACAAGGGGAGGGGCAGGGACCTCTCTCTCTCTCTCTCTCTCTCTCTCTCTGTGTTTGTGTGTGTGTGTGTGTGTGTGTGTGTGTGTGGGTGTGGGTGTGTGTGCACTTGCATACGCATGCACAGCCCTACTGTCACTTAGGCTCTAGACACTCACCTTCCAGAATGCTGAGAGAAGGAGCATCTGTTGTGATATCCCCCATGTATGAGCATGTGTTGTACCCACTTTAGGGCACTCACACTGAATCCCTTGCTGCTCTCAACATGGCCCAAGCCCAGTGGGGATGAAATGGCAACACAGACGGGGAGATGCTTGCCCTGATATAACCCCTGTAGATCCTGTCATAGCTGTCAGCTCTGTGGGTTGAGTGGTTGTATATTCCAGGGCCCATTTGTAGTCAGGACCCTGTTATTCAGCAAGTGCTATTCTTGATAGGATGAGCAGCCAACTCTTAGTGGGATGTCTGGTGCTGGAGCCACTGCTGTACCTTCTCCTGTGACAGTGCCACTGAAGGTATGAGACTATTTCTGTCTTCGTGCTAGACACAAGGTAAATCCGCTCAGCCCCAGGACTGCTCAGTGTGGGTCTCCTCCTCCCCTTCTGTTTATCACCATCTGAGAATTCAGGATGGGTCTTTATGTGCAGAGCTGTGAGAGCTGTTCTCTGCCAGGAGAGCCTCTCTTCTCTCCACTTCCCCCAGCTTCATGTCTCATTCATGTCAGCATAGAGGAGACACGGCTGATGGTGTAGGAAGTCCTTCTTAACACCCCTGGGAGCTTGTCAGAGCTGCTTAGAGGGGCAGGACTTGTGGATTTCTGCCTGCAAAGGCAGGTCCACTCTGTGGAGAAGGGAGGGGGAAACAGCCTGAGGTGTAGAACTGAGCCCAGCCTGCTCCGAGATCCCTTGTGTTTCCTGTGCATCTCCATTACACAGTTCTGTTTGCTCAACTCAGTTTTCGGTAGCATCACTCTGGGCCCCCTTTGCTTGTGGTTTGAAATTTTGAGCTAATGCTAAAGTAACCTCTGGAAAGGGGTGTAGCTGGGAGATGTAGTTTCTTCTTGTAGAGGGCCGCAATAACATTCGCCACCACAAGATGGCGCTGGCTTCCACTGCGCCCCACGTGGAAAACCGAGATAGTTTCGTCATTACAAGACGGCGCTGGCCTCTGCCGTGCCACCTGACTTACTTTAAGGAAGTTAACTGTGTGCGCATGTGCAAGAGTGCCTTCATGCTAGGTCTTTGCCCACTCCAGGGCGTTCCTAATGAGATCATGGGTAAGCAATCAATCAGGTGTGGATGCGCCATGATAGGGTGTATATAAGCCGCGCCCCCCTCTATTATTAATAAAGAATAAGCATTTTGGCTCCAGAAGGATACGTGTGTTCCCACGTATTCTTGCTGGCGAGAGGTCGCGCGGGACATCTTCTGTTCAACTAAATCACAACTTTGTAAGCGGCGGGCGAGGTTGTTGCAAGTTTAGCTACTTTCCTCTCTGGGTTTCTTGTATCTTCTTCTTTGAGGCTGGGGAGTTGGGCAGGGATCCTGGCTGTTTCACACTGCACACCTTAGGTCTTAGGATGTGCTGCTGGGGAAACAACTGCCATTCTCTACAGCACTCCCTCCCTTAGCACGGGATCTTGGGAGACATTTGGTATCCAAAGTACATCACTAGCAAGAACATTGTTTGCTCTGGCTTTAGTTACATTGGCTGAATGAACGTTGTTTCAGGACCTCTGGTTTATTTACTCATGGGTTGTGTTGGGAATCCATTGGAATTGAAGCATTCCCTTCAGGAGGGAATAAAGAAGCTCAGAAGTTTCAGGAAGCTTAAGAAACCTTTAAGGCTTAGGATACTCGACAGTTATGACGCTCAGATCCTGTTCCAAAGAGCAATAAGATGAGAACAATTGCCCCGGGGGTCGGGGGCAGCCATGATGAAGGGGGCTTCTTGGGTGGAGCTGCCTGCTAGTTGCGCTGAAAGCTACAGGATGTAACTATTTTGAGTGTCACCCATGCTGGTGTGGGTTTTCCACAGACAGAGTTGTCTGAGTCACTCGTCTGCTCATGAATAGCCATGATAATGTAGACCTGGCTGGAATCGTTTGTAGTTGGAAGACTACATGAGGTGAACACACATTGTTCAGGTCTACCCAGGACAGGTCACGTAACATAAGCTGCTAGACATTCATGTAGGTTAAAAAGTAGCAGAAGTCACCCTATGTTAACATAACCAGAACTGGGTAGCTAAGGGAGCAAAGCTAATGCAGGGTATTGGGCACAGGTTCTAGAGGACCCAGGGGAGGAAGGATGTTCCTCATCCTCGCCTCTCATCCCTGCACCTCTGTGCTGGTCCAGATACCGCCAGGCAGGACACCATCCTACAATCCACATCTACACTGGTTTACCGCCCAGATCCAAAACTTCAGGAACCTACAGCACTACAAAGACCTCACGGGCTGCAGGGAGGACACAGCCAGTACAGAAGTTGCTTAAAGTTAAAGGAGAACTATCACTCGTGTATGGAGAGGACCTTTTCACTCTCCAGGACCCTTGCGTGAGAGCTCGGGCCTCACGGGATCCACAGTTCTTACTTCAGGGCTCAGCAAAGCTCGGGTCAAATGTAGTCATTGGTCGGAGCTGCCTTCCTTGCTAACTGAGGTGCCGTTCTTTTATTTTCTGCCACAACGAAATTAACACTTAATTACGGTGGCATGTTTTTCATCTTGTGATACACAGTGCTGACCCATGAAGGCACAGGGAAAACATTAACATCTGTTTCCACCTCTCTGCTGGAATAGGATGCTTGTTTCCTGCGGGGAAGTTGTGAGTTCCCCTGTGATACAGGTTATGTTCTGAAAGGGAAGGAGGGGACTCCAATCTGCTCTGTAGTAGTTGAATTCAAATACAATGCTGTCTATTTAGCTTATCTGTCTGTCTGCCTGGTTGTCTATCTTATCTATATAATCTATCATTTGTCTATCATCTATCATCTATTTATCCATCCATCCCCCCATCTACATACTATCTATCTATCTATCTATCTATCTATCTATCTATCTATCTATCTTTCTGTCTGTCTATTATCTATCATTTGTCTATCTGTCTATCTATAATTTGTCTATTTACTATCTATCTACCATTTGTTTATCTAATATCTATCATCTATTTATCTAAAGTGTGTGCATGGGTGTGTGTAGATGCATATGTGAGCAGATGTGTGTATATGTCTCCACATTCATGTAGAATTAGAGAACAACCTCAGGCCTCATCCTCAGGCTTGGTCTGTGTTTTTGAGATAGGGTCTCTAATTGGCCAGGAGCTTACCCATCATGCCAGCTGTGGTGGTCAGCAGATCCTGCGGATCCTATCCTTATTTCCCCAACTGGCATTAGAAGCTTTCTCCACTCACATTTTGATGTGGGTTCTGGGAATCAAACCCATGTCTTCATGCTTATGAGGTATCCTGGTTAGTTTTCACTGACATATTGACATAACTTAGAAGAGACTTGACATAGAGTCTCCTGGGAAGAGAGAACCTCAACTGAAGAGCTGCCTCCATCAGATTGGCTTGTGTCCTACTGTGTGAGAGACTGTCTCGACTGACAGGTGATGAAGCTGGGCCCACCCACTGTGGGTGTCATCATTCCTAGGCCAGGGTGGCTGGGCTTCATGAGAACGTGAACTAAGCATGGGCTAGTGAGTAAGGCCGTGAGCAGTATTCCTTTGTAATTCTCTCCTCGAGTTCCTGTCTGACTGCCCACAAAAGCTGGTGAGACAAGGTGCAAGCCAAAGAAATGTTTTCCTTCTACAAGTTGTTTTTGGGTACAGTGTTTGATCACAGCTGTAGAGAGGCAGACTAATATGTGTCGCAGACACTTTACTGACCTAGTGACCTGCTTATTTGCAGTCATGCATTTTAAAGGAAAATGCTTTAGGAATGGGCACAAAATGGCTGACTCTTTCTAGGGTGAATACAGAAATCAGATACCACAAAACTAGGATTTATATATATATATATATATATATTATATGTATGTGTGTTATATATATATATGTGTGTGTGTATGTATTGTATATATAGAGAATATTGTGTATATACAGTATAAAGATATCACATGTGTGAAACAAAGTGCACACATGCTAATATGTATATGTTTATTTATAAAATTATCAGTGTGTACCATGTATGTATGTTTATGTGTGCATGCATGCATGTGTGCTCATGTTCTTGGTGTGCATATGCATGCGGATATATGTGTCATGCATGTCTGTATGCATGAAAGTGTATGTCTGTGTGATGCTACTTAGTTTTGTCCTCTACTTCCACACCGTAACCGGCCTGGTTTTCAATATCACTTTAGATGGAGCTGGGTGTCGTCTCCTTCCGGTAGGAAATGATGGACCGAGAGTGAATATGATCATAGACTGGAGTCCCCAGCACAGTTCATACACACATGGTGGGAGAGGCTCTGTACTCAGTTACAAGCAGGTACTCAGGTCTCTGACTCTTGTCTCTGAGCCAGAGAAGGACACCTTTCCTCTTTTCTCTCCTGCCCTGGTTTCCATGAAGTTTCCTCCTGCTGCTCCTCAGAGTTGCTGGTAGGATGCTCCCTGCCTGTTGCCACAAGAGACAGACCTGCACCCGGAGATGCCCAAGTGGGGACAGCAGGTATCTGCTGGTCCGGAAATCCAGGTTAACGCCAGCACTCCTGCTGATCATGTAACAGAGCTGTGAAGTAGTCGTGGGGGTATAATTGATCGTTCCCACTTGCCTTATAAACCTTGCGCCATTATCTTTCTAGTCCAGGCTTCAGATAATGGCCATACAGCGAGTTTTGCTACTACCTTGCCCTGGGAGAGAGCAAAAAAAATTAATAGTAGATATTATTAAAAGGCTTTTTCTTGCCTACCAAGCACAAGGCCCTGGGTTCGGTCCCCAGCTCCGAAAGAAAAAAAAAAAGAATTGAAAGGCTTTTAATGCATGAACACATAACCAGCTGAAATGGGCTGAAAGTGCCTGTGACTGAACGAAGGATGTGTGAGGCATCTTTATATAATACCCACCATTTGCCATAATAAAGATTTATTTTAAATCAAAGCAGATGAGTCAAGTTCTTTTCTTTAAATCAACCTCTGCCAATAGCCCTACACACCTGTAACCCATTTTACTGCCGTCTCTTCTACTGAGAGCGGAGGCAAAGGCTTTCTATTCTCCCCAATGTCCCAACAGACTCAGTACTGATTCCTTTGGGCTCTCCGTGGAAGGTACTTTTAAGCCTAAACCTGCAGGCACCGTTTGGTATGGGGGGGTGTGTGGGGTTCAATGTCCCCATTTGTGTGTCTAGCTTGCGCTCAGTTCTCACATCACGTTCTCTTATCCGCGTGCTCGCCCACCCCGAATCATTTCAGACAAGGTTGTACCCACTTTGGTCATGGTGTCTCCTCACAGCAGTGGAGCCTTAACAACGACAGGTGGTGTCTTTGCCTGATCCCAAACTGTCATATTTTCATCCGGGCTGGAAGCCAGCAGACCTTAGTGATTCTGTTCTCCCTTCCTGTCCCTGCGGTTACAGGTTTCCCCTTCCTGTTTCATGGTGACTGGGATCTGAGTTCAGGTCTGCTTAGGCAGCAAGCGGTTTCACCCACCCATCCTCCTCAGACCCATCGTGTGGTTTTTAAGGCTTACCAGACTATTACGGTCAAAATGAAAACACAAATTAGGGACGGCAAGTGCATCTTGACTTTACCTTGTTTCAGTATATTTGAGTTTTTTCAGTGTCTTTATTTCACATTGTTTTGGTATATTTTCGTTGTTTCAGTGTATTTGAATGATAGCTGAGGATTGGGAGACTTAGGGAGAGATGGGAAGGAGAAAGTGAGGATGCAAAGATCTATCGGATCCCTGCCACTTGCCCTTGCATTCAACATTTCATATTTAAAAACAACAACAACCACCACCAACGAAAATAGTCCAGAACAAGGCCTGCATACAACAGACTGGCAGAGAAGACACTAAAGGGCATTACATACTTGTAAGCTCACTTTCTCCCCTAAAGCCTCATGTAATGAGCTGATGGATTTTGTTCTCAAACCATGATGATTAATCCCTAGATCAAAGCCCCATAACACTGTGATGAATGACACCGTGGTCGATGGGATAGGCAGAGCTTGCAATATTCTTTCCTTGTAAAATCAACCCAGTAGGGAACTAATAACGGCAGCTCACATATATAAATAAAAGAGCCTTTTACACTGACGATTGAAATTGTTACTACATATCCCAGTTCTTTGCATTTTATTTTCATTAGTGTGTTGTTTTCAGCGCCATGCTTGCTACATAGAAAACTGTGCATTTTCTACACTATGTATCTTTTTGGGGGTGCACTCTGTAAGCTAAAGACTAAATCAATCCATATCATAGGGTTCCTCCCTGTCCTTTTTACAGAACTGAAATTAAACTGTTTTCACAAAACATTTCGCACTTGCCTGGCTCATTGTCGTTAGGGCTTGAGTGTGAAATTTCCCCACGGTCTCAGCTGTGGGAACACTTTGTCTCAAGCTGATGGCACTGTCTAGGAAGTTTGTGGAACCTTTCAGACTGTGCCCTAGCAGAAGTAGGTCACTGGGGCAAGAAGGAGGGAGCTGGCTGGTTCGAACCCAACTCTTGGCTGCCTCATCCACTCAAATATAAGCAGGGCTCATGCAGGCTCTCAGTGACACAGATCAATACACTGTTGCCCTGTGGTCATTGCCACGACAGTCTGAACCCAATGACTGTGACTGTGTGCCCTAAACAATCCTCTATTCCTTCATATTGATTGTGTCATGAATTTTGACACCTTGACGTAAAAATAATGTAAGTGTGCATCTGCATGTGTGTGTGTGTGTGTGTGTGTTTGAGAGAGAGAGAGAGACAGAGAGACAAGAGATAGAAAGAGACAGAAAGAGGGAGAAAGTGCATTACATTAAGTACGTATAATTTGCTCCTTGAATCATAAGGCAGTCAATTGGTTTGATTGATGTTCAATATTTGAATTCTTTAGAGTCATACAGCCTTATATTACGTAGCTAAAGCTAATAGTCTAAATTTTCTATTAAATAATAAATTGTCTTTTTCCTTGAGAATTTCATACACGTATACAATGAAACACGGCCATAAACTCTTCCATTTCACCCTCTGATCTGCCCAATTCCCTGCCAATAACCATCCCTCAAAATTCATATCCTCTTTCCCAACCTATAACCACTAAGCCCAATTAGCATTGGTGATGTACTTATGGGTGTGTGACCATCTAGAGGAATGTGGGAATTCTACCAGTGACCAAACCCTCAGAGAAGAATGATTCTTTTACCCCAGCAGCCATCAGCACCCGCAAACCTCCTCAGTAAGGGATTCTGTCTAGCTGGTGGTCCTTTATAGACCTATGCAGGTGACCACACCTGCTGTGAGCTCACGATTGCAGCAGCCACGTCCTGCCCTGAAGGCAGCAAACCGCAGCACTTCTTCCCACCCTCTGGGTCTTACACTCTTCCCA